>NC_071106.1:2182500-2482500 GCF_024256425.1 Clarias gariepinus
GTGTGTGCCCTGGTTTGATTGATTGGCACCCTGTCCAGGATGTACCCCGCCTTGTGCCCTAAGTCTCCTGGTATAGGCCCCCAACCCCCCACGACCCTGAATACAGGATTAAGTGGTATGGACGATGAGATGAGATGAGATGAGATGAGACAGTTGTACACCCATTTCACTGCATGGTCGTGTACGTGACAAATAAAATTACTTTAATTCAATATTTGAGAAAAATAGACATTAATTAATTGATTGATTAATCAAATCAATCAGTTCCCCTACTTATCTGTGTGTGCGTGCGTGCGTGCGCGTGTAACTCACTAAGCTTTAGGATCTTGAACTCGGGCAGGTGTGATGAGGCACAGAGCTGGTAGAAGATGTGGTAGTTTCTCTCATCGTCCGCCTGTGGAGAGATAAAGAGATTGAAGAAGAGGCACAAGAAACGTCAATGAGAACCCAAACTAGAACCGGTTCCTGTACGTTCATCAGAACCCGAGCATCATTACTTCAACAGGGGACAGAATGTCCTCATTCTGACGCTAGCATGAGGCATGCTAACAGAGATGCTCCGATAACCCTGTGAACACACTCATTCCTGACAATCTAGCTAACTAGTGTGATAATTTAACAGCATAATAAAAAAAATGCTAAATAACTGGTTTGGCATTAAAACTATCACTTTTAGCATCACGCTAATCTGACTGCAGACTCAGGAATGATCCGAGAGCCACGCCCGGAATCTCACTCTGCACCCAGGGCGATAGAAGTCACACTACCACAGCACACACGCCTGATGAGCTGTGAATTCCTCTGTGTGTGTGTGTGTGTGTGTACCAACATGCTTGACTTCATTATCCTCATTCCTGATTAGCCATAAGCCTCAATGACGCTGATCTAGCTTTAGCAATGGAGTGTGTGTGTGTGTGTGTGTGTGTGTGTGTGTGTGTGTGAGGAACACCACCACAGGCATGACAATTACTTAGGCATCTGGGTATCGTCTGGTAAAAGCTAGCTAGGTATTGGCATGTTAGCTAATAAGCTAATTCGCAATTAGCATAGCACTTTTAAAAAAACAGCTAATGCAAATCACTGTACCAAACTTAATAGACATTACCCAGCAGTGCATTATGGGTAATACACAGTCCATCAGCTACTGGGAATAACGCCTGCTTATGTATCCATCTACTGTCTGAGAGTGTGTCTGTGTCCATCTACTGTCTGTCTGTGTCCTTCTACTTTCTAACTGTATACCTGGGTCCATCTACCATCTGTCTGTTATCTTCTGACTGTCAGTCGCTGTCTGTGTATCCATCTACCATCGTCTTTCTGTCTTTGTGTCAATCTATGATCTGTCTGTATCAACATCTGTTTCTCTGTGCATTTATCTACTGTGTCTGTCTTCATCTACAGTCTGACTGCCTGCCTGTCTCCATCTACAGTCTGACTGCCTGCCTGTCTCCATCTACAGTCTGCCTGCCTGTCTGTCTCCATCTACAGTCTGCCTGCCTGTCTGTCTCCATCTACAGTCTGCCTGCCTGTCTGTCTCCATCTACAGTCTGCCTGCCTGTCTGTCTCCATCTACAGTCTGACTGCCTGTCTGTCTCCATCTACAGTCTGACTGCCTGTCTGTCTCCATCTACAGTCTGACTGCCTGTCTGTCTCCATCTACAGTCTGACTGCCTGTCTGTCTCCATCTACAGTCTGACTGCCTGTCTGTCTCCATCTACAGTCTGACTGCCTGTCTGTCTCCATCTACAGTCTGACTGCCTGTCTGTCTCCATCTACAGTCTGACTGCCTGTCTGTCTCCATCTACAGTCTGCCTGCCTGTCTGTCTCCATCTACTGTCTGACTGCCTGTCTGTCTCCATCTACTGTCTGACTGCCTGTCTGTCTCCATCTACTGTCTACCTGTGTCTCCATCAACTGTCTGCCTGTGTCTCAATCAACTGCCTGTGTCTCAATCAACTGCCTGTGTTATTAGCAAAACTCAGTAAATAAACAAAGCAAATGTCCACAATGTCGGTATTTATGCTATTTCTAGTCAATTAGGAAGCGTGATGTTAGCTTTGTTACAAGCTCCATCACTCCTAAGCTAGGTGCTGACCTCACCTGAAACACGACTCGTGATTTCTCCAGCAGGTACGTCCTCATGTTCGCGCCGATGATGTGGTAGCGCTTATCAAAGCCGATCTCGATGTACTTCCCAAATCGGCTGCTGTTGTCGTTCCTGGTGGTTTTGGCGTTTCCTATGGACTAAATAAGAGACAGACGAGAAAATTCACCCTGATGTGTTACAGTGTGTCAGTTATAATGTGTGTGTGTCTGTGTGTGCAATATGTAGCAGGGGATATACAGTGGATCTTGGATTGTGAGTAACACGGTTTGCGAGTGTTCCGCAAGACGAGCAAAGATTTTTTTATAAATTTTGACTTGAAAAACAAACAAGTCTTGGTTTACTAGTACCGAGTATCATGTATCACGCATGCACTTCTTGTTTTGACGCCGAGCGTCACATGATCACAACTGAGCCAATGGTTTTTCTCTTTCTTGCATTGCGGAATTGGTTAATTTGTTTGTTTGTTTTACTTTACAGCAGTGATTCCGTTATTGTGCCGCTCATGCGAGTGACATTAGTGATGTTCCTTGCTAATTTTTCCGTTAATGTATGTGTGTTTGTGTGAAATTCAAATAAGAGAGGGGAAAAGTTTACTGTGTGGGAAAAATTTATTTATGAGTGTTTTGGAATATGAGCCCGCTTCCAAAACGAATTATGCTCGTAATCCAAGGTTCCGCTGTATTTGATTGAACAGTGTGTCAATGTTATACTGTGAAAAAGAGTGTGTGCAAAATAAAAATGTTTAGGTCAGGAAATCAATGCAGAGCAAAGCATCATGGGAGTACACAGGGACAGCATTCAGCTTCACAGTCTCATTTTTCTTTTTTTTCTTTAAATGTGAGCATCTAAGGGGGGAAAATCCTCAAAGTGTCCTTGTCCAAATCTCCAAGTGTTGCACACAGTTTACAGTTAACCATTAATGCCATACCAGATATTAGATTGCTAACATGTTAAGCTAACTCGTTTTTTTTTTTTTTAACATTAGCCAAGTTTAAAGTGGGACAACGCTAATCTGATGCTAATCAGATCAGTCTTCTCAGAGGCCATGATCTAAATTCATTATTCTGACATAGCCTTGGTACATTCCATCTAACACATGCCAACTCTCGGACACACCTACAGACTAGTCATGACCTTCATACAGCATTCATGGGTGTGTGTGTGTGTGGACATATTGACACAAGGCATGTTTCTTATACACACATACATTTACAGGCTTAAGAATGAAGCGGTAATGACCAAGTGAAGGTCATTACGCTCAAGTGTTGCTCAGCATCAGAGCAGGTGAGATATCCAAAGATCCAAGGACCTACATGTGTAAGCAGAAGAGACCCTTTATTTAGTGAAGGAACCCTTTATAGAAGATAAAGATCAACCAAAAGAACAGTTGACAGGCAGCAGAAGCCTACACAAGCACAATTGTTCTCAACCATTTAGAAGACAATCTCGTCCATCCTAATGAGCTTTGGAACTCCTGTGGTGTCCCACAAGGACAGATGTTGAGTCTTCCTGAGTCAGGTCCTCAAACAGTTTTTTAAAACTATTTCTATATTGATAACACTCACTCACTCAACTCAACATATCTGCGAGACATCTCATTATGGACAACTGACCTGCTGTTCATCCTCGCAGATCCAACTCCACAGCAAGCTGTTGTGACGCCTCATAGATCTCACCAACCTTACCACAGATAAACATGTATCCCTCTGTTCTTACATTGCTGACAAAAGCTGACCCTGGATTACTCCAACATCATCTAACCCACACTTATAACTTGCTTTCAACCTTATCAAGTTCTTCTACACCATCCTGTTGCTGTTCTCTCTCCACTGACTTCCTGTAGAAGCCCACATCAGCTTTAAATCACTGATGCTCGCCTACAAAGCCAAAAATGGACTGGCACCAACCTACCTGAAGACACTTACCACATCCTGCTCTGCAGCACATTCTGAAGATCCGCATCGAGGTGGAGCAATAAACTTAGCATGTTCTCCAGACAAGAGTAAAGACCTCCTTCATCACCAAGCACTAAAATTAGCACTGTGTTCTTTATGTTAGTGCGTCTGACCTACTAAGCCAGCATTTTAATAGACTACAAGCTACACCATAAATGCGAAAAATAAATTTTAGACTCCTTACCTCCATGATAGGGTTGGAGGCGAGCACTTTCTCCTCGACGTTGGCTTCGCTGGCTGAGCCGCTCACTGTCGCAAAGTATCGCATCGCGTATTTGGCTGAAACCGTTTTCCCTGCGCCGGACTCTCCGCTCACGATAATGGACTGGTTCCTCTCATCTCTGGAATGAAGAAAAAAACAGAATTATAAAAAGATTGTCCATGTGTCTTAGGGGAAAGAAATCTGGAGAGCCTTTTTAAAGGACAAACGGTGCTTGGTCTGTTTTATGAAACAGTCACTGAAGAAGATTGTCACTTTGCACTGTCACTTTGCATCTCCAGGGTTAGGGGTATGAATCGCGCCCCTTGTCTGTGTGTGAAGTTTGAATGTTCTCCCTGTACTTGGTGGGTTTCCTCTGGTGGTGTTTTCAAACTGCCCATAGCGTGAATAGGTGTATAAGTGGTGTGTGTGTGTGTGTGTGTGTGTGTGTGTCCTTGTGTCCTGTGATGAGTCAAGTGTGTACCCAGCAGTTTGAGAAATGGACAGACGAATGTGTGAGAGTGTGAGAAGGAGAGAGACTGTGGCTAGATTGTTTGTTGCAGCATGCAGTAAGATGACCCAAAAACCATTCCCTTAAAGACTCAGACCCAGACTAATAAACATCTACAACACACTTTCAGATACAGTACCTGGCCATCTGTTTGTACGCCTCCTCGGCCACAGCGAATATGTGCGGGTCCATGTCTCCCATGTTCTGCCCACTGTAAGCGTTGATGATGTCCGAGCCATAGATGGGCAACGTTTCATACGGGTTAATGGCCACCAACACAATACCTGCGTTATGGAGGACAGAAAAGGTGTTATCCCTAAATTAGCAACCAATCAAGCTCCATCCTGACCTCCTGGCCATTTTCCAAATGTAGACATTAATGTGTTTTCTTGACTATATGTTACACTGCTTTCTAACATCTGCCTGCATGCAGAGAAACTGTATTGTAGTTTTGATGAATCAATAAAGAGCACTTGTTTAACGCCTGTAGGTATGTAGGTGTTTACCGCAGTAGGTGTAGATGAGTTTGGAGTCGATGAAGCGCACTTTCAGGTTGTGCAACACGGCCGGTTCATGAAGGTAACTCAGAGCCGTCAGGTCATTTTCTCCCACCAGGATGTCGGGGTTCCGCAGGTGAGGGAGGACTTTAGTCTTCGGGTCCAACTTGTGCTCCAGATACTAAACACACCAACACAGAATAAGATCTATAGTGAATTTTGTGAATTTATTGCTTAATTGACATAAAGCATTCTTATATTTTACGGGGCTGTGAAACAGCTGGACATCTGTCTAAATAAAGGTAAGCAATAGTATTTGCAAATTACTGGCTAGTTTTATTGCAGAAGGAATAATAGTCTACATTAGAGGACGACCTGCCTAGAACAGAAGCCAAACTGCATAGGGCAGAGCTCAAACCACCTACAGACAAACCGTCCATATTAGAGAACGCACTGCCTTCGGCAGAGGACGAAGGGCTTATATTAGAGCAGGAACAGCCTACATAAGAAGTCAAACCGCCTTGGGCAGAGGATGAACAGCCTCGGGCAGAGGACTAGCTGCCTATATTAGAGGATGAACAGCCTTAATTTACTATAAAAGCCTAAGTAGATGAGAAACAGCCTAAAGTACAGAAGGATCTGTCTATTAGAGAGAAGTAACAACTAAAGAATTAGAACTGAAGAATAATTAACAGAGGATCATGAAAATCCTCCTGAAATGGCCTTTGAATGACAGCGAACAGCGTATATGACAGGAGAAGCAGTGGGAGACAAAAGAAGGAATAGCCTTAAGAGAAAAAGATCAGCCTTCAGTAGAAAAGGAGTAGCCATTGGGAGACTGAACAGTTTATGGAAAAGTATGAAGAGCCTACAGGAGAACATTGCCTATGGGAGAAAGGAAACGGACTTCATGACAAAAGGAACAACCTGCAAAAGAGGAATTAGAAGAACAGCCTTAAGAATAAAATGAGTTTCTAGAGGAGAAAATGAAAAGCCTACAAAAGAGAAAGAATAGAAAGAAAGGGAAGAGTCTATAGAACAAAACGAACAGCCAATGGATGAAAAGAAAACAGCCTATATGATAAAAAAAACAGATCAGCCTACAAAAGATAGGGATGAGCCTTGAAAAGAAAATAAACAGTCTAAGGATGGGAACAGCTTTTGGGTCCAAAGGAAAAAACTACAGGTCAGAAGTGACAGTCTATAGAACAGAATGAATAGCCAATGGGAGAGAAAGAAAGAAAAATAAAACAGGATTGTATATACAAAAAAGATTAACAGCTTATGAAGAAAAAGAAGAGTCCATGAAAAGAAAGAACAGCCTAGGAAGGAAAGACCTATGAGCCTATGGGAGAGAAGACGAGGGGGAACAGTCTACGAAGATGACCAAACCACTTATGAGAGAGATGGAACAGCCCAGGAGTAATTAAAAAAGCAGATTATAAACAGTAAACATGCTCATGATCAGTGCGCATTCGAACACACACTCACCGTGCCATCTTCCAGCTGCAGGTGCAGCGCCGTGTCCCCCTGTTTGTAGTCTTTAGTGAGCTCTGCTGACCTCCACACTTCCTCAGGGTCGGGAATCCACACCCGAGCATACTGCCAAAACACACACACACACACACACACACACACACACACACAAATGTTTAAGATTTTGTATTAGTATTACTATAATAATGGGTGTACAAGCTCTTTAGCTCCTTATAGTGGGACTATTAATTCAGTTAGACTGCAGAACAGCAGGAGGCGCTAATAAAGTGACGTTAGTCCTGAGAGAGAGAACACTGACTAGCCGCTAGCGATCTAAACCTGCTTTAGACCACACAGAACACATTAATTAGAAATAATACGGCTAAATCCTCTGAAAGATTAGCAGAGATAGGGGTGTAATGAGATTTTAAAAGGCCACACACACACACACACACACACACACACACACACACACACAGCTGTAGGTCAGAAGCTAAGAATCACGCAAAACACAACAAGACAGAAATCCTGAGCCTGACCCTTTTCCCTGAATATCACAAGATAAACTGGCAAACTGTTGCTAGGCAACCGAGAAATACTAAGGCTAGGTTAAGACAGGGGCTAAGAATTTAGCTAGCTAGCTCATAATCATGATAAACTGTCCCTCATACTGACACCGTAAACACAATGTGATCAGCAAAACAACGGAAATGTACAGAGTATCAACTTTTACCTTAGATGTGTTGGTTAACTGCTAAAAAAAAATTTGACTTGGCATGTGCTAATCAGTTTGATTTTTTTCACTATGTTACAAACAGAGTATATATATATATATATATATATATATATATATATATATATATACACACACACACACACATATATATATTTTTTTCTTCTTTTTTTCTTTTACTGAGTGTATTAAAAACACAGTGTCTATGTACTCACTAGATAAACACTTAGCCTGACTGATTAGCCTACTTGGAAAAAAAATTTCATAGTTTCGATTGTTAAAGTGTACGCTCATGATTTAGCAAGCTAGCACAAATGTGCAGCAACATTTACCTCAAACGTCTAACCCCGGCATGCTATAGATACAGGCACATTTTCAGGCACACTTTCTGGACATTTTCCATTTACTTCCATTTTTATATCCATTTACATTTGCTATTTCGTCTTTTGTACAGATAAGTTTTTATTTTTCTTATATATATATATATATATATAATATTTTGTTCTATTTTCTTTTGTCTCATCTAAACTTACTCTTATTTTATTCCACTATATATTTCTTGTGAATTGTTTTTATATTTTTAAGGTCACCAGCGGTCGTATAAGCATTTCACTGCATATTGTACTGCGTATGACTCTGTATGTGACAAATAAAATTTAAATTTGAATCAACATGCTGCAAAATTTTTGGGAAAAAGCAGGTAAACCTGTAAAGAAGTCCTTCAAGAATAGACGAAGCGACAGCGTTTTTGTTTTTAAGGATCTATAAACATCACCAATAAACTTTAATGATCCATCATTGCTTTTTCAATTTAGCATGCAGCTAACAGCTAGCATTTGACTAGCATCTGTTACTTTAATTAATTTTACATGCATTCGTGCTACTTTTTACTTCCACATTTAAGTAATTAATGTACTTTATTTTATTTTTGCACATTTATTTCATTTTTAAAAAATATTATTTTTATTTAAAAAGTTTTTTTTTTTCTTCCACTGGATTTATTTATTTATTATTATTTACTAATTTTACTCTTGTATCAGGTCACTTATTAGCATTTTAAAGTTTCTATATTATTTTACAAATGCCAGGATTTTTATAAATCTGATTAACATATAAAGACATTTAAACTCGATCTATGTTATAAAATCCAAAAATGTGCTTTGTTCTTGTATTTTATTGTATATACTGAATACACTAAAAAAGAAACCTGTTATTCCTGCTTATAACTCACACTCACCCAACAATAAACTGAAATGAAAATGATGAACATTACAATATTACAGAAACATTACAAACCCTGATAAGATACTTTAGTAAGTTGCTCTGGATAAGAACGTCTGCCAAATGTCTAAATGTGAATTCAAAATATTTTTTATGTAAAATCTGAATTTTGATGCTTAATTCCAAATTAAACACTCAGAATGGCAATAGTTTATCCGGAAACACTCACCTGAATATAAACTAATAATTTTACTATCGTTATATGAAATTAAGCGTCTTATCAACTTCTCTATGTTTAACTAAGTGCACTGGATTTATTACCACGGAAATATAACGTGTGAGGAGGTTCTGTACTCTAGGGAGGATATTTCACCATCATCATCATCAACGTACGGTCATATCACAAAAATGCATGATGGGATACTATTGGAGGAGTGATGATAAGAGAGAGGGTGTGTAGTGAGATGATTTGAGAGAGAGAGAGAGAGAGAGAGAGAGTGTATGCATGATTGGTATTTGACTCGAAGCTGTAGCAACGTGTAAAGACTTGAGCGATGCAGCAACACCTCAAACCTGCACTTCTTCTGGAACAAATTCCTTTTCAAAATACAACACATGGAAAATTATACACACGGATAAATACACAACTAAATCTATGTTTACTCACCTTTAAGTTTTGAATAAAATTAGAAAACTTAAAAAAAATAAAAAACTTATTAAATTAAATAGCAGCAGCTGTTCATATTGTCTGGTGCATTACGTTCACTAAACTGTATTTAATTTTTTTTCGTAGAACTTTGATGGTAATTTTTCGATTACGTTATATAGCTCTGACCATTACGTCTGTTATGCGCTGCATTGTTAGCATTTAAAACAAACTATTTGACAGTTGCAGTTTTGTTCCATTACACTGTAGAACGCTGGGTTTATAATATTAAATTAAGTATTTTAATTCTTAATCATTAATTGATTAAATGGGGATAAATTACAATTTTTGTTCTCCATAATATTTCTCTGTATCTCACAAATCTATTAACTTGTACATGAGAAGAGGACGCACATTCAGAGTGATGAGCAGTTCTGTTCTGGCCACAGCTGTTTGTGGGGGTTGGGCTGCTTTAAAAAAAAAAACTAAAACTGAGAAAAGGCGTGTCTTGTTAGTATTAATTATTCATGATTGATCAATTATTGATAGCTAATGTCTTCAACTATTGTGTGAAATTTGCAGCCCTATTATTACCACTTCTAAACAGTAACATTATTATTTATAATAACTGAACTGGGCTGTGTGTATGCATGTGGACCCTGCAAATGTAAATCTGTTAAAAACATGACAACGGTTTAACTTGGTATAAAAATAATTATAAATGAAAACTGTTAAGTATAAAAAACGGAAACTGAAGCAGAACTGTTTACTTTCCCACAATCCCGTGTGTGTTATATATGAATTCCTTAAGCCAACATTTACGACAAGATCCAAAAGCATGGAGGCACGTCACCACGCTAACACCGCTAATGGTCACTAAATGTGACGTCCATTAGATTAGAATAAAGTATTAGATTGTTCCCTATTGGTCACTTCGACATGCGGTGCTGTTTACAGTTAATCTGTATGAACTAATCCGATATGGTCCATATTATACAGTAAATACAGTAAATACATGACACTGAACTGAGCGGACACTTCAATGTCTTCTCCTGCAGCAGTGCGCATGGGTGTGTAGAAAATAGTGTAAAAGTGATTTACAAGTTTGTACAGCCCTCCAGACAACTCCCACTGATAAACATGTTGAGACTGAATCAGATTCGAACCTGCATGGTGTAAATCTGTGCTTCTGTCTTAGAATGAAGGCAGCAAAACACAAGAACACCAGCAGCTCTCACAATTACAGGTGCAGGAATCTCTAAATCATTCTGAGTAAAGGAGGGAAAATCATTTAGAATTGAAGGGAGAGAACACCATAAACCTCACAGACGGGCATGTAACATCACAGACAGACAGACATGTGACAGCACAGACAGACAGACATGTGACAGCACAGACAGACAGACATGTAACATCACAGACGGGCATGTAACATCACAGACAGACAGACATGTAACAGCACAGACGGACATGTAACATCACAGACAGACAGACACGTAACATCGCAGACGGGCATGTAACATCGCAGACGGGCATGTAACATTGCAGACGGGCACGTAACATCACAGACAGACGGGCACGTAACATCGCAGACGGGCATGTAACATCAAACATGAAGCATTACAACCCTGTTACATTACTGTGTCTCCAAACCTGCAACATTACAAACTTTCTAACATTGCAGCCAAACCTTGTAAGATTTCACTGCAGCCAAATAAGTGACGCTACTTTACAAGCTTTTTAGCAAGCGTGTAACATTACAAGTGAAACTTTCATAGTCAAACCTTACGACATTAGTTTGTAGACAAATCTGTAACACTACTGTACCTAATAAACATGTAACATCAAAGACAAACATTGTAACATTACAGCTGACTCTTATAACACTTCAAAAACTTTTGAAACTTTAAACATTATAGTAACATTACTTTACAACCAAACATGTAACATTAGACACAAACCTTATAACATTACTCTATAGCCAAACTGGTGACATTATAATCCTCGTGACTGTACAGTACAGATGAATCTTGTAACGGTAAATGAAACTTTAATCTGTAACATGACGTTACAAACGAACCTTGTAACTTTACATTAAACCTAAACGTGCAACATCATGGACAAGGTGAGTATAAAAGTCGAAAACATGTAACATTACAGCAAAAAGAAGAGTTTAACCCTGAGGATAAACACATGATGTTAAAAAATGTACTATTACAGCTAAATGTTTAATATTGCATCATGACTAAATATATACCATGATATCTAAACGTCTGACATTAGGGGTTACTGTGTAACGTTATGGGTAATCCTGTAACAAACATCCTACGATTTCTACATATCTACTCCTCCGTCTGTGTCTCTCCATCTCCCTCTCTCTCCCCCTTTTCTCCTTGTCTCTCTGTTAAAGCGGTTCGGAGGATCCAGGCCCAGACTGAAACAGTGAATCGGAGAAATGATGACTCACGAAGAAGAAAAAAAAAACAACCACGCCAAAGACGCAAGCCGATAAGCCATGTCGCCATGGCAACAGTGCAGGTCTAAATGTGTACCGATTTCTCAAGCACGATTCAGCACTGGCATAGCACCACACACACACACACACACACACACACACAGAGCAGAAAAGGTTTAGTCATATGTTCAGCTCCATTCAGTAATAAAATATAATAAAAGGCCTGAATGAGACACTGGAGTGTGTGTGAACACATCTTTTCTAACATTTGATTATTACTTTAATTATCGTGGGGGTTCAGTGTTTACCCCCCCAAACCGTTGTGTATACACTAGTCTAGTGTTACTATGGATACGGAATTCCCATTAACCGTTTAATTATTCAGTGTATAAAATGTTCTCCTGTCATAAACCATCTCTCATCTAATGTCTACAGAGACGTTACGGAGAGAAATGAAGCACGGAGGGAGGAATCTGGCTGGAGGTTGTACATGTCCTCTGCTCCATTGTTTCACAGGAATAAATAAATAAATAAATAAATAAGAAAAACACAGCACTGATTAGGCCACGCCCCCGACACACACATGTGACTCTTCATCAGCATCAGGCGGCGTGCAGCATCTACTGCAGTCACACACCTACTGTCTAACGTGTGTGTGTGTGTGTGTGTGTGTGTGTGTGTTGAACCTGGGTCCTCGGAGGGAAGCTGTCCCAGAACTAGGCTCCTAGCAACAGACAGGCGTGAACAAGAGAACCGTGTGTAAAAATAGAAGCTCATCATGAACTGCTTCACACGTCGATGGAGAAGCTACTGCCAACACACACACACACACACACACACACACACACACACACACACACACAATGCTCACCCACCAATCACTGCTGTGAACACATCTGCTCTCCTTTTCTCTTCTCTGCCCTCCATGCTGCGCTCCTTCCTCTCTCACACACACACACACACACACTCTTATAGCTACTGGTTTAGTGTTGTATAAATCATACACTCGTCTCTCAGTAACACCATTTGCACATCTCCATTAATCGACAGGAAAACGTCTCTACATCATGAATATTCAGTGGCCCGTCTCGATCATTTGCATATTAAAATGCATTTCTGTAAAGAGAGAATCGTGATTTAAACTCCACAATGCACACAATCAATCGTAGGTGTGTTATATTTCTATATATTCGGCTTATATTTTACCTTAAAGTGTTGTTTTACTGGTGGAATGTTTGTATAACATGACAAATCCCCCCCATGATAAATTATGTAAATTAAAGACAATAATTACAAAAAATAAAGGTCTTTGTAATATGCTAGATTTTTTTCAACCTTTACCCATTTAAATATTTGATTAAACCATACTTTGTCACATGATGAGAGCTCATTATAATATGTAAATACTTAGTCAAATGACTAGGGCCTCATTATAATAATAATAATAATAATACAATATAAGTCACATGACTAAGGCCTTATTATAATATTTAAGTCACATGACTAAGGCCTTATTATAATATACAAGTAAATTATATAAGTAGTCACTAGGCCTCATTATAATATTTGAGTCACATGATGACATCATTATTATATTTACTGACTTGGTCAAATTACTGGGGTTCATTATAACTGAAGTGTTTAGTCACATGATTTTGGTTCCTTATAATAATTAAATGCTTAGTCACATGACTAATGCTTAATATAATATTGGAGTAGGCAGTCACATGACCGCTCATTATCATATTAAAGTACATAGGTCACATGACTAAGGGTCATTAAACATAAAAGTATTAAATCTCACTAACAGTGTCTTAGAAACAACATCCAAAGGATCACAAACTATTTATAAACAATATAGCAGATGAGAATTTAATATCAGTATATGCCTAATTATCCATGCGAGTGCTTAATGATGCTTTCTAAAACACACACACACACACACACACACACACACACACACACACACACACACACACACTCTCTCTCAGCACTTAATTTAGAGCCTAAGTAACTTCTTGTATCCTTGAGGCGCGACACTGTTGATTAGTTCTCTTGGACAGCGACTTTCACAGCAGTGCGGGTTTATACTAACACACTCTTTATGCTACGTTATCGTTTCCATAGCAACACCTTATTCATACGACACGAACAGATCATGTGCTGATTTTTAGATAACGGTTTTCTGTGACATTAGTGGAAGAAGGGTTAGGGTTAGGGTTTGGGTAAGGGTTAGGGTTTGGGTCTCCAGGGTCGGAGTGTTTACACTTGCTGTTTCCATGGTAACATGACCAGCTACAAGAGGCTGGTGAGGAAACATTACTGCATCGTCGTTAAGTTAAGCGCTGTTTCTTTCACATCTCTTTGTGTGAATAATAAGTCAGAACTGGAATTGTTTTTATCTTGTTGTCTATTGAGGAGGAGTGAAGCGTCCTGTTTCCTCAAGGAAGAACCGAAGGGAAAACTTTCAAATCCAATTAGGAACAAGAATGAGAGCCTGTCTTATCGGGTTCATGCGGCGTGTCCGGGTTTGTTCAGGACGAGGAGCAACGGAGCGTCTGGGAATTTATACAGCCTTTTTTTTTTTTTTTAAAGCTAGAGACCAGACAGTCCTGGGAGTCGCGTTATTGTAACGGATGTCCTGCTGGAGGAGGAACACACACCATCAGGAGACCAGCGTTAGTTTATTTATCAATAAAGACTGAAGATAAACGAGGAGACGGAGAGATTAGGAGGTTAAGCTGAATGAACACACGAGTGACGAGTATAAGATGCTAAAGCTAACCTTAGCCCTTGTGTTGACCCTTATTTATAACCTCACGGTGAAGGTAGTCTGGAAACACCACTCATCAGTTTGCTTCTGTGAAAACATCTAAACATGAACTTAATCCTCCTTCAGATCCGCTACACAGAACCATAGAACATCTGATTAATATCACAGAATCTACAGCTTCACTTTCAAACCTGGAACATCTCAGAGTTACACTACGTCCTTCAACTCTCTCTCTCTTTGTCTCTGTCTCTATCCATCCCTCTCTCTCTCCTCTGTCTCTCTCTACCTCTGTCTCTCTCTCTCTCTACCTGTCTCTCTCTCTCTCTCTCTCTCTCTGTCTCTCTCTGTCTCTCTCTGTCTCTCTCTGTCTCTCTCTCTCTCTAACCCATCTGCTTTCTAAACTCACCATGACGTCTCTCATCAGGATTTATAACCAGCAGACTGGAGGATTTCCCTACTTCCTGTTTACACACACATCTGTGACATCATCAGGACCGAACAGAACTAACCAGGAGAGGTATAACACGTATAAGACATGCAGTGTACACGATAATAGTACAGAGTAGATAATATAATACAGTGTAGTGATGCACTATAGAACCTCAAGGAAGACGTGGAGTCTAAAAACAGGAAGGGAACAGTGTTATTAATTACACACACACACACACACACACACACACACACACACACACACACACACGTCTGATTACTACAACTACTATCAGCACTGACTCCGCCCATTACACAAAGCTTAACACACCATCGACCTGTCTATGAAAAAGAAGAGAAACAGAGAGAGAAATGAAGAGGGACGCAAAGAGAAAAGAAAGACAAAGGAAGATGGACAGATATACGGAAAGAGAAGGAGGGAGAGAGACAGAAAGAGCCAAGAATGAGAGACACATAAACAGAAAGAGAAAGAGAGACAGATTTCAGACAAAAGCCTGAAATTATAGATATGCAAAGATCAGGAAATGAAGAGGGACAGAAAGAGAGCGGGAGAGACAGAGAGAGAGACAGAGAGAGAGACAGAGAGAGAGACGGAGAGAGAGACGGAGAGAGAGTAATCTGACATTACTCCAGCAGAGACTAATCACATGACGGAGGCTCATGTGAGACTCGGCTGCTTCCTCGACCCTCAGCTCCAAATCCTGGACTAACGAGGTCGGTTTAATCTGCACTCTAACCTCAGAGACCAGGGCAACATCCCATAATAACCACCTGAAGAATAAACCCGTGTGTGTGTGTGTGTGTGTGTGTGCGCGCTGTTAGAGGAAAATAATTAGCCGCAGACAGGATGGTGTGACGGAGAGGAGAGACGATCTTGAGTCCGGGGCGTTTAATTGCTCTTATTGACTCCTCCCACACGTCAACACGTCTCTACTTAAAGAGGACAAAGTCTTCACCTTAGACCATGACATCACATCACGCGCATGCCACACATGGTCATGTGACCTTAGAACAGCATCCAGCTCCAAGCCAACATCCTCCAACACACACACACACACACACACACACACACACACACACACACAATGCTAACGCTGGACATTTTGGACACTAATACAACACGACATCATCTCCAGTCACTGTCGAGTCTTTACGACACTAATCACACACTTCATTAAAGATCATTTATCTCAAGTAAACGTTACAGCTGTTTCTGTTTGAATTATTTTTATATGAAATAAACTACACAATCTGTCAATACCTCACTGAAAATAAATACCAAAATGTGCTTTTTTTAAACAAAATGGGTTTACTACTTCATCACTAACACACCCACTGATGACGACAATAATAAAACATACTGTAATATAATAAAATAATAATAAGATAAAATAATAAGCAAATAAATAAACAATAAATTAATTTATTATATATAATATTTTATAAAATATAATCAACCGATTTCTAAATACATATTAGTTCTAAAAATACAATAATATAAAACATTTATTTTTAGAATTTCTTTGAAGTAAAAAGTTAACTTGATTTTGATATATTTCTAAATTCTTTAATGTGTAAATGATCTGTATCTGTGTGTGCAGTACAGTGATGTTAATGTTCATCATGAGAAAAGTAAATATAAGATAATTCTTTCCATCATCCCAGAATAAAATCGGTTTATTTAGTAAAATACTAAACTTTCTGTTATTATTAATCTAATCTGATAAACAGGATCCAACGCTGAAATGTTTAAGAATATAAACAACGCTGTGGTCGACTGATCAGTCCAGAGGGAACAGAAGTGTTAATAAAGTGTGAACAGGAAAATACTAAACTAATAACTATTGACTGGGTTTACATTGTCACATTCTGTATTAAAGCACCAGTTTGCTCTTTATGTTAAAAGTGAGAAGCCAAAGTATTGACACCCCGCAGTATTTATAAACGTTGTAAAGAGAAACGCTCTAAACCTGTCCGAGCTCTATGATGAGATGAAGATGTCGGCTTTCTGCTTTATGGAAGTCCTACAGACACGGAACAGTCCAGCAGGGCTAGCAATAAGCGTTAGCGTGAACAATTTAGCTTTAAAGTGTTATCGAGTGTAAAATGGAGTGTTACTAGGAAAAGGTCAGACTCGGACACATAAATGACAATGATCATGATTTCAAATGACAAAAACCCATCAAGAACAAACAACCTTCCGAGACAACCGTTAACAACATTCAAATCCAACACTTACTTTATAAAACATAAAATCCAAGTCCTGGTTCATCTTGAACGATCTCGGTAAGTCAACCTGACCCGATCCCACATGAATATTACACTTGTATGTATGTGATGACTGTATTTGAGTTTATACAGTATAAATATTATCCCACTCTTCCTCGTCTGGTTCTCAGGAGCTCTGACGATCTGGGCTCGTCTCCCGCCCGCTTCCCCGAGAGCAACGAGATTCCTTCAGCGTCACATGAGAGAGGAAACATAAGAGCGGTTTTGTAAAATGAATCTCTCAAAAGAACAAAAGCGGCGGTTATTGGTGTCTCACATGGGGACAGACATGTCTAGGAGTTGCCGCTGAATCCTGCGCTCTGATTGGTCAGAAGTTGTGGATTGATGCACTCGTTCCAATAGGTTATGGTTTCCATAGCAACAGGACATCACGGCGACGTGTCCAGTGCACGTTTCAGATGAACGAAGGGGACGTTGGATGGAAGGAGTCTCCAGTTACAGTGCTTTGGGACAGCAAGAGTTTGTGTTTCTCTTTTTATTAACGTAAAAGCAGGTGATGAAAGTAAAGACTGTTTATATCTGCTACAATGTATACAGGAACAGAAATACTTAATGTAACAATAAATGGATACAAAGTTTAACGTGTTGTTCTTTAATAAATAAACACTTTGGGATGTGCTATTAAAAGATAAAACAAACAAAACACAGTGAATCACCCGTACTGTTTAATTTAAACATCACTCGACAGTGTTTTACAGTGTTGCTTGCTCCGCCCACTTTGTGTTGCGTGCTCCGCCCACTTTGTGTTGCTAACAGTGAGGAGAAATCTTCAGCTCACAAACTAAATAAAAGCGTTTTTTTTAGCGTAACATATCGCTACTAAGCTGACTGGCTTTGTTGTCATGGTAACCTAGAGAAACTCCAGTACTGAAAATATTAACTGTGGTACAATGATGATGTAATGATGATGATGATGATGATGTCAGAGACAATGGACAATCTGTTCCTCTCACTCTAAGGAACTGCAACTGTGTTTTTATTGGCTGTGCACACACACTCTCACACACACACACACTCTCACACACACACAATGCAGTGAGTGTTCTTCATAAACCCTGTCCACACACACATGAAGCAGGAGTGCATGACCTGAGAGCAAATGCCATCCAGAGAAACCCCACCCTCCTCCGTCCTAAACCTCATCCTCCTGGTCTATACTGTAGTGCACTTACTCACTCACTCACTACATCACTGGCCATTCTAAGAAAGTGTCCCAGAAAAGAAGTTGTCTTTGTTTTTTTTCCCGTTCGTTAGCAGGAGCACTTTCTGAACGCAGCCTTTAAATAACATTTAGGACACAACCGCAGGAAATAACCATCTGTACGCTGTTACAAATGCACTCCTAGTGGACTTCTGAGATTCATCAGACATGTACAAAGTAAAAGCTCCATCTGTAAGGTTAGAGAAAACCCGCCCATAATGCGCTGTGACCTACATACTGGGAAAAAAAGCTGTGTGGTTTGGGACGCGTCCACAGTGGAGCGGAGATGGTGATTACGTGGCCTACATAGTGAACAGTGTAGCGGTTTGAGACAGGCCCTTTTTAGAATACCATAGTGTTTCTTCACAGGCCCGTGTGGTGGTGGAGCTTGAGGTGATTTAGAGGATGAAAGACAGGACGAGAGAGAAGTTGATTATTTTCCTGTAACCGCACGCCCCCGAGTGTTTCATTAGTGGTGCTTGTACAACAAAGGTTTAACTGGTTTACACCCGTAAAAGAGGTGTCAAAATCGTGTGGCTTATTCAGGAATGGGGTGCTATTACTTTTGATGAATGATTATGTAGGAGTCGGAGGTAAGTCGCCCCAACCTGCCCCAAACATCCCATCGACTTAACATTGATACCAACTTCGACGGATTCTAGAGCACAGCATTTCCCCACACTGGGGTATATAAGTTGCACCCCTGAGGGGCAAGAGGTGCCCAAATTTGCCCCATTAACATATTACGGTGGAGGTACTCCCAATTGAAACAGGAAGTGCTTACAGTTACATTCCCTGCTGTGGGAACTTTAAAACTGAACCTAACTGTGAGTCCCGTCGTCATAGAGACATGGGGGCGGGCTCATTGTACTTAGGCAACCTATCAATCACTCAGGTTCATTGTGAAGGTGTCGAGCCACGCCCTAGCAACAACCCTAGAGCACCTTAGCAACTGATCCAGTGGACTGTCATTATAAAAGGCCCAGAGGCCCGAGTTCTGCCCCGGCAGGCACCATCTGTCTAGTTCTCTTTATTACCCTACAGACATTTTCCTTTTCACAATTACAATTTATTACCTAATTAAAGAATGACATATTGTACATTTTTGTCTATTTATACTTACGTTAGATGATTTAAGTTCTCATTCACACTTATATTAAAGGACCTACTGTATATAAATTTTAGAGAAAGAGAAAAAAAGAAAAAGACAAAAAACGCAGCTTTTTCTTGTTACCATGGAAACCGCAAAACGAGCTGACACTGGAGACTCCTTCCATAACATCTCAAGTCTCCTTAAGATATAACCGGAACGATGCGTTGATGCGTCCACGTCCCTGTAAATTCACTGTTACTATAGAAACGACAACGTATCGGAGCGAGCGGAATGAATATACTGTAAACCTTGAGAGCCTTATCCGGAGAAACTTACATTTTTATCTTGTTACACATCTAAGCAGTTGAGGGTTGATCAAGGCCCTAAGAGGGAGGCAACCTGGTGGGGTTTGAACCTGGAACCTTCCGAACTGTAGTCCAATGCCTTAACCACTGAGCCTGGACTAGCAATGACCTTATAGTGAGTAGACGGTTGTGTCTCTGCCTGGTGGACGCCATATTATCAGAAGCCGCCTGCGTCACGTGACCATCTCGTTAAATAAACACACTGACACATCAGGTGGAGGCAGATTTCGGGCTAAAAAATGCCACTGGTGACACAAAGACACGTGTCCAGAAATCACGCACTAGACATTATACCTAAGAGCATGTGGTCTAATTAAATGCGAAAGCATTATCTCTGTCCCCTCTCACACACACACACACACACACACACACACACACACACACACACACACACACACACGGCTCGACTCTCTCTCTCTATCTCTCAAAGGGAGATCTGAAGCTCGGAAGCCTGGGCGCATTCACAACACAGCAGATGTGATCATGGGGGGATGGGAACAGACCGGCCTCCTCCTCCTCCTCATCTCTCTCCTTCATCATCATCATCATCATCACTGTTACCTTCACCAATTCAAATAGAACAACAATCAACATTCAAAAGCATCACAATGAGAGTGTTTTTGTTTCTCACACTCACACACACACACACACACACACACACAGAGGACATGTTGGAGGTTTGATGATGATGATGCTGCCTTATTGATGAGTATGATGATGATGATGAAGAGGCAAATCTCAGAATCAGTACCAGCATCACGCGCACGCACACACACACACACACACACACACACACATACGTCATCTCATCTTCAGCTCAGGCCCTTATAGAAACATAGACGCGCTCGCGCATCCTTCGTGCACATGATGAAAGGGACAACGCTCGCGCAGACCAGAGATCAAAGGCCGCGCGGATGCTCTCGCGACATGGTTTAAATAGTTGCAGTGATGATGACACAATAATCAGGCGGTGAATAAAAACCTCTCTCACACACACACACACACACACACACCGCTCTGACCTTCCCCAAAACCCCACAATCACCAGACCCTCATCACACTCATGTCCCCGTCCATGTCCCCGTCCATGTCCACTCTCAGTGTATGAGTTGCATGAAGTAACTGTCACTAATTGCTGAATAATTACTGATCCGCAGAATGAATTACCTTTGTGTAGAGCTCGGACGCAGCCATGACTCTCTCTCTCTCTCTCTCTCTCTCTCTCTCTCTGTAAATCACAGTTAGGTGAACATCAGCTCCTTGTATTCCTTCTTTCCCTCTGTTTTCCTCTTCTGTCCCCCTGTCCCTCCGTCCTCGCTCCTCTTGTCCTCAGGACAGACACAAGGCTGTGAGTTTGACTTTAATGCACGAATTTGTTTTGAACCGGTTCCTCCGTGCTCCTCTCTCTCTCTCAGTCTCTCTCTCTGTGCATGCTGGGAACATGAGCAAATGATTTAGCGCAGCCGCGTGGTGCAGAGCAACGACACAGTGGCGCCCCCTGCTGGACGGAACACGCGCGCGCATGGACACGGACTGTTCGGGGGGACGGGGAGGGGGGGTATTATACTTGTACAGATTAGACATACTGTATACATTTGTGTATAATTTATATCATAGTCTTTATATTTTGTACTTATTCTTTTATTTTTATTTATTTGTTTATTTATTCATTGTTATTTTATTTTGTACTTATTCTTTTATTCTAATTTATTTGTTTATTTGTTTATTTATTTATTGTTATTTTATTTTGTACTTATTCATTTATTATTATTATATTATTTATTTCAAAAATATTATTATTATTATTATTATTATTATTATTATTATTTACATTTCTTAAAACGTTGCACAGTCTAGAGTTTGTTGCAGTTGCGTTTTTATATTGTTGTACTTGTACGTGACAATTTAAATTCTTGAATTTTGAATCTTTAATCTGCTCAAAAGTTTTGAGACTGAAAAAAATATTAATTTCAACAAAGTCTGCTGCTTCTGGTTTTAGATCTTTTTGTCAGATGTTACTCTGGTACACTGATGTACAATTACAAGCCTTCCATAAGTCTTAAAAGATTTTATCAATACAATAATATAGTATTATTACAGTATTTACCTGGACAGTTTGTGCAATACCTACCAATGCTCTTAGCCCAAACCACTTTTCAAGTGTAATTTCTGATTTTATTTGCATGTATAATTTTCCTGTGCAATATTTACGCAACACTGCTCCTGGGCCATATCACTCAGCAATCACCACAGCAATCTCTGAATTACTGGTGCAATATCTTTCCTTTTCCCCTCACATGTGCAATATCTGTATATAGAATTATGTTTAGTGTGCAACTAAGGACTTATTTATCTATTTATATATTTTTTAAAAATTTTGTCTAATTTCTTTATCACTCTTTTTCTTTCCTCCTGTAAATGACTGTAAGCAACTGTAACTGAGTATAAGCAATTTCCCCCTGGGATTAATAAAGTTCTTTGAATATTGAATCAAAAGGTCAGTTTAAAATGACAGGGTGAACAGCAATCTTAGGGACACATTATTATTATTATTATTATTATTATTATTATTATTATTATTATTATTATTAGGGCATTTGGAGCTCAGTGGTAGGTCTCTCGTCTTCCAGGCGGAAGGCCCAGGTTCAAACCCTAGTCACTGGATGCTGTGCCGACCCCAGCCCAGGGGACAATGAGAGGGTTGATTCATCCAGTGTAAAACCTGTGCCAAGCTTGTTGTGCGGATTGGATGGTCTGCTGTGGCGCCCCCTTAAAGGGAAAAGCTGTAAAAACAACAACAAAGGCTTTTATTGATAATTACAGTACATTTAGTTTATGCAAAGAGTCAATATTTGCAGTGTTGATCCTTTTTCAAGACCTCTGCAATTAGCCCTGGCATGCTGTCAATCAACTTTTGGCCCACATCCTGACTGATGGCAGCCCAGAATTTGTGTACTTTTGTTTGTCCACTCGTTCTTGAGCATCGACCACATTTTCTCAGTGGGGTTAAGGTCTGGAGAGTTTCCTGGCCATGTTTCCCCGAGACAATTAATGATCACTTTTGCTTTATGGCAAGGAGCTCCATCATGCTAGAAAAAGCATTGTTCATCACCACACTGTCCTTAGATGGTTGGGAAAAGTTGCAATCGGAGGATGTTTCTGTACCGTTCTTTATTTATGGCCGTGTCTTAGGCTAAATTGTGAGTGAGCCCACTCCCTCGGCTAAAAAGCAAAACCACACATAGATGATCTTAGGATGCTGTACTGTTGTTATGACACAGGACTGATGGTATCGCTCACCTGTCTTTCTGCGGACTAGCTTTTTTTTCCTGGACGCCCTAAACAATCAGAAAGTGGGATTCATTAGAGAAAATGACGTTACCCCAGTCCTTAGCAGCTCAATCCCTGCAACTTTTGCAGAATATCAGTCTCTCCCTGATAAAGAAGTGGCTTTTTGTCATGTATGGAGGTGAGCGCTGTCATCAAACCTGTGTCATGCCAACAGGAAAGAATCTTGAGTATTTGTCCAAACCTGTTAATTATTGAATTCAGGTGTTTCAATCCCCAGTAAAGGGAAATCTTAATGCTTCAGCATACCAAGACATCTTGGACAATGCTATGCTTTCAACTTAGTTTTTGTTTATTGCTATTTCAGCATAACTTGGGAATGGAAATGGGTTTGGGATCAGCACTACCTCCAGTGGCTGGAAATTGAACCCAGGCCTTCCACATGGCGGGGGGGGAAACCTAACACTGAGCCCCTTAACCCCAGGTGAAGACAATAACACCGATTACACTGTCAGGGGGTGGGATATATCAGACAGCAAGTGAAGAGTCAGTTCTTGAAGCTGATGAGTTGGAAGCAAAAAAAAAAAAAAAAAAAAAAAAAACAATGGTGACTTTGGCTAGGGCCTAAGTGTGATGTCTAGGTGACTGGATCAGCACAACCCCAAAACTGCAGCTCTTGTGGGATGTTCCTGGTTTGCAGTGGTCAAGAGCTACCAAAAGAGCTCCAAAGAAGGTGAACGGGTGAACCGGTGACAGGGTCATGGGCCACCAGGGGTCATTGATGCACACAGTGAGTGAAGCCTAGCCTAATAAGACTCCTACCATGGACATGCGAACATCAGAACTGGACCACAGAGCAATAGGAGAAGGAGACCTGATCTGATAAATTATATTTTCTTTTGCGGGGAGAGGCAGTATGATGTTCTCTGACTGGTCCCACCTACCTAAACACTGTTACACACTGAGTTACACCCTTTCATGGAGACGGTGTTCCCTGATGGTAGTGTCCTATTTCAGCAGGATAATGCGGCACCCTGACACACTGCAAAAAAAAAAAAAAAGGTTCAAGAAGGTTTTAAGGAACATGACAAAGGTTACAATGTGTTCTCCAGATCCATAAGAAGTATTATGTTGTTTGTTTTCCACACAGTGAATTAGATCACAGAACCAAAATAATGGTTGTATTTTATATACAAAGGGTCTTGCTTAAATATTGACCCCCCCCACCTGAATTGGGGGTAAAATCTTACTTATTTATAATCTTATTTATTTATTTATTTGTATAGCGCTTTAACGATTTAACGACGAGAACAGCTTCAGGGTTTCAGCTTGCTATCAAATTTTCTTTAAGCCTATGGTGCCCCCTAGTGGAACACCAATGGTACTTCAGTTCTGTACAATTACTGTACACAGGACTTTTACTTTTTGTAAATTTTTAATAGTGCGATGGAATTAATCCTTCTTTTTTTTTATCTTTCTGTTACAATTTTTTGAGAAAATTAAAAAAATTCACCACCTACTTAACTCCCATTCTTTGTCTCCCTATTCTTTTTCTTCGCATTACCTCAGTATGCCTCAGTAATTTCTGACCTCATTCACAAATCCAAGCCCTCTACCTGTCAGCTGGACCCTGTACCTACAGCCATGGTTAAATCTTGCCTCCTTTCTTTGCTGCCTTATAACTGCCATTATTTACTCTTCTCTCTCCACTGGAATTGTACAATCACTTTTTAAAACTGCTGCTGTTTCTCCCATACTCAAAAACCCGGTCTAGATCCCAATGATTATAATAATCTCCGCCCAATTTCTAATCTTCCCTTTATCATAAAAATTCTAGAAAAACTGTTGCTGCTCAACTTCACACCCACCTATCACTGAATAATCTTTATGAACAATTCCAGTCTGGCTTTCGTCCCCTCCACAGTACTGAAACTGCCCTTGTTAAAATCACTAACGACCTCCTCAGGCTGCTGACTCTGGCCTACTTACAATTCTTATTCTTCTTGATCTGACTGCAGCCTTTGATTTCTCACACCATTCTTCTCACCAGACTGTCATCTATTGGCATTTCTCACACACCCTTTGACTGGTTTCACTCTTATCTCGCTGGCCCTCTCAGTTTATACATCTCAAATCATTCTGTTCTCAGCCTTCCCCTGTTACTACTGGTGTTCCCCAAGGTTCTGTCCTGGGGCCCCTTTCTTTTATCATTTATCTCTCCTTAACATCTTTCGTAAATATAATATCCATTTTCATTGCTTTGCTGATGACACCCAGCTCTATCTCTCTTGCCAACCAAATTTCTCACTTCCACCCTCGTCTCTTACTAACTGCATTAAGAAATGAAGTCTTGGTTTAGCCCCAATTTCCTTAAATTGATAAAACAGAAATCCTTCTCATCTTCACCAAATCCATACTATCCAAAGTCAACAGTTTTACCCTCACAATTGACAGTTCATCAGTTCTCCATCCAATCAAGTTAAGAGTTTGGGTGTCATCCTCGATAGCTCATTATCATTCCAATCTCACATTAACAATATTACTCGCTGTGCTTACTTCCACCTGCGCAATATTAATCGTCTTTGCCCCTCTCTCTCCACCCATTCTACTTCTATCCTTGTTCACAGTTTGGTGTCCCCTTGTATTGATTACTGCAATTCTCTTCTCTTTGGTCTTCCCCAGAAATCCCTTCATAAGCTACAACTTGTCCAAAACTCAGCAGCTCGCATCATAACCAAAACCCCCTCTTTCCATCACATTACTCCTGTTCTGCAGCAACTATGGCTCCCCATAAAATACAGAATTGAATTTAAAATCATTTTGCTTACTTTCAAGGTAATCCATAATCTGGCCCCTTCTTATCTACTCGATTAGTTCTGTGGGGAGTAGAGCATTCGGTCGCTCTGCTTCCATTCTGTGGAACTCCCTCCCAGACATCTGTAACTTAGGTTCTCTTTCTCTCTCTTTAAAACCAGACTCAAAACCTATCTCTTCTCTAAAGCTTATTCTCTTTAAATTCACTGTTTTTTGTACATGCTTGTTTTTTCTGTGTTGTTTGTATTTCTCATTTGTTTGTTGATTGTTTTGTACAGTGTCCTTGAGTGTTATGAAAGGCGCTTATAAATAAAATGTATTATCATTTACATTTATTATTATTATTATTAACTTATTTTTTAAAAAAGCAAAGCAAAAATTGATTGTAAATGTTTATGTAATTTTGTTTTGTTAAACTGTGTGAGAATAAAGTTATTTGCGATTAACTGCTCTAAAGAAATTTTTCTACACCAATAATGCATCTTCATATAAATTAAGCTTACTTTAAATGATCAGTGCTCCATAATCATTATTTATTCTTATTTAGAGTGAAACAAATGTCTTAATACATCTTGATTGTAATCTCTATAAAAGCTTTGCATATATACAAAAAAAAAAAATCTACACATTCTGATTAGCCACACCATTTCTGACTACCTGCGATATACTGAGTAGCTCCCCCTTTTGCCAACCTACTTGTCTCCTTACTATCACAACCAGCAGTAACCTGTTCATGAGTATGATCTCCACTGCACTTTCAGCCACCACTGTAAAGAGATGTAGAAAATGTAGCTACTGTGAGAAGGGACAAATTGTAATGGATAGAGGACTGGGTCAGAACAAATCCGAAACTCCAGCTCTTGTGGGATGTTCCTGGTCTGCAGTGGTCAGGATATGCAAAAAGTGATCGCATCACTTTTGTTATGTAGATTTAGAGTTTCTTCTACATCACTTTAACAGTCTGATAATCTTGATTTATACATGCAGTATTTCCTCAGATATTTTCATACTCATTTTCTTTTTAATTCCGTAAAGTATCATTTGTGACGAAGACCACAGTTAGAATCTCTACATAAATAAAATTTGTTTTAAGATTCAAATTAATTAAACCAATTTCTATTCAGCAGTTCTATACATCAGATATACAGTAGTTGTATATCCATTAAATAAACACAACTATTAACTTTTATCTATTTCAGCTTTGCAAAGTCAGTACTTGTTGACTTATTTTATAGCAGCTATAAATCCTCTTAAGCGTTTACTTTCTTGAAACACATCTCATCTTCAAGACTTTACCTTTGATTATTAGAAAACACTGACACTGGAGACTCCTTCCTTACCCATTACATCTCCTTACACATGAATTAGATATTTTTATTATGTTGAATTGCTGAAATGAGAGTCCAGAATTCTCAGCTCTGTGGTATAACAATGATCATTAACACACACACACTTCCTGAGACTGTGAACACAATAATGAGATGAAACATGGAGAAAAGGCACAAGTTTGCAAAACTATTTTATTTACAAATCAAATGGCACATAAGTGACTGCGGCGGACACACACACACACACTCTCTCTCACACACATACACACACGCACGGCCGGATGTTGTAGTGTTTTGTTTCTAAATACTCGGCGAGGAGACCCTCGGTGAGAAGCTTGGGCTTGAGGTTTGATCGCGTTGGCCATTAGCCTTCAGGCTCACGGTTGCTGCTTTACAACCGTGACGTGATTAAGGCCTTTGTTTCGGATCGGAGGCGACGAGGCCAACGGCAGCCACGTGCATCTAGACGTGACCGGCTTCGGGCGGTGTGGTCCGATCTGGTGTGTGTGAAGCTCAAACGTTAACAGGGGAAACAGCTCAAGTACATGATCGTTATCAGAGGTCGTATTCGATGGCGAATCAATCGTTCAAGCACGCTACTGCGCTAAAGTGTGTGATCTTCAGGAATGGTGCGATTAGAACATAAAACCTTTGTAAAATCCTGTCGCTTCGTTTTTTCTCACAAGCAAATATGTACACGTTCCGTCTACTACTCCTACGGCACAGATAGAAATCTTCATACAGACCTTATTATTTATTATAATTTTTTTTTTTCTTTTTAAATTTTTTTTATACGTCCCTCACTAGCCGTGTTCCGACGCTGGCACACCCGCACGCCTCTGGTTTCAGTGTATATTATACATTGGAGGTAAAAAGGGAGCGCAAAAGATGAGCAGAGAAAAGGAAGGGATGGTGTGTTAATGAGGGAGAAGAGAGAGAGAGCTGTTGGAGGACGGGGCGGGGATCAGCCTGCCAGCTTGCTGGCCACCAACGAGGTTTTCCTCTGCGGCAGATCCTGAGGCGTGGGAATGTGATCGCCGGTGATTTCCGCCTTCTCCGTCTGTGCCGACGGTAGCTGCTTATTCTTGATCTTCGCCTTGGCCATGTTGTAGTCGCCTGAGTCGAAGTACTTTGGCTGTAGAGAGAAAGTTAAAAAAAAAAGAAAAAGAAGTCAGATCATCTTTTCTCCTATTCCTCATAGGTCAGGGGTGCACATACTTTTGATTATATAGTGTACATGTCTAATGTTAGTTAGGTAAAACACAATACTGATGGATTTGGTTTCACATGACTGAACTCAATCCAGTTTGTTCATGTGACAAAGACCTAAGACATGAAACTAAAACACAATTAATATGGACAAAGTAGGCGGAGCTTCCGTGGAGGGGAGGTCACATCAAATACGTCCTGTATTTAAACGATAACTCGCAGGAATATAAAGATGAACAAAGACACACTAGACTTTTTGGCTGTTTATAGTTACACGACTGTCAAAGCTGCTGTTAATGAAATTAATCTGACCAATCAGAATGCAGGAACACTGAGGTGCGACAATAAATGGTGTGTTAGAGAAAAGTCTCTGAGAAAACACACACAGCCAGGAGTTTGTACACAGCATAAGGCTTCATTGTGCTGCTTATAGGTGGCAGTAAGATTTATAATGTCATAATGGATGAATGCTTAAAAAAAAAAAAAAAAAAGTAACACAAACATACAAAAGTGTAATAAACAGAAATTCAAAACACACACACACGTAAACAACCAGACCCTGTTCCTGATTTTTAAACCACACCCTTACTCACACACAGTCTCTCTCTAATGTTTTTCAGGTCTTATGATTCCTGTCATCTTTCACCACAACACCAGTGAACTTTTCCAGCAGTGGAACATCTGAGGACACAGGAGCATGTGATGTGTGTGACACGCCGTCAGCAGGTCTGAACAACAAGAAACTCATTTTATATACAGCAGATGGGATCGGACTGCAAAAACCTTGTATCGACTAGATCAGACAACTGATATCTTATATAGAGCAGATCGGACTGCAGACATGTTATGCACAGTACATTGAAGTAGTGAAATCTTACATATAGGAGATCAGAGAGCTGATAGCTTATTTAGAGTGGATCAAGCCACTGATAGTTTATCTAGAGTAGATCAGACCACAAATATCTTGTAGATAGTAGACCAGAATGTTATATATCTGATATAGAGTAAATCAGATGGCTAATATCTTGTACAGGAAATCAGACCACAGATAACTTATAATGTAGATCAGACCATAGATGTCTTACATAGATCAGACCGCAATTATACAATAAAGAGTAAATCAGACCGTAGATAACTTATGTAGAGTAGATGACGCCATAGATATTTTATTTAGAGTAGATCAGGCCACAGCTAATATCTTAGAGTAGATCAGACCTTAAATACCTTATATAGAGTAAATCAGACTTGAGAAATTGCATCTAGAGTAGATCAAACTACAGATATTTTACTGTATATAATGTATATCACACCACAGTGACCTTATTTAGATCAGACTATAAATATCTAATATCGAGTAGATCAGAGCACAGATATCTTATGTAGAGTAGATCAGACCATAAATATTTTATATAGAGTAGATCAGAACATCACAACATCAGAGTTAAACATCACCTACGCTCTAAAAGCAGAATGGTGGAGCATTTCACAAGGGCACATACTGAGGGGGCTTAATGAAGAATTCATGGGTTCTGTATGTATAACCAAAAAACACTAGAGAAAACACATTCTTCTCTATGGATAGACACAGAGAGAGAGAGAGAGTGAGAGAGGACTGTAAGAAAGACAGAAAGAGACAAAGAGAAAGTTTGAGAGAGAGTGTATGTGAGTGTGTGTGTGAGAAAGAGAGAGAGAGAGATAAACAAACCCTCACCCCTTTCTGCAGTCGTTTCCTGAGCAGGTCTGATCCTCCTGCTTTGGCTGGCAGGTTCGGATATCTGGCCTTCAGCTTGGCTTCTTCTGCTCTCTCTGGACAAATCACTTCACTCCCTGCTTCCTGTTACACAACACACCTCATCAGATAACAGTAACTCACCCACACCCAGTCTCTGATCTACACACCCCTGTCCTACTGAAATCTCCCAGTGCAGCGAAACACACCCACATTTATGTAACACGTACGAAAGGAGCAGTGGCACGATGGTTAGCACCGTGCAGCTCCACAATCAGGGTTCGATTCCCACCTCATGGTCTCTGTGTGGGTGTGTGTGGAGTTTGCATTTTCTCCCAGTGAGTGATGGGTTTCCTCCCAGTCTAAAGATATCCACATTAGGCTAACTAGACGTTGTGTAAAAATGAGTGTGTCTGTGTGTTCATGTGCCTTGTGATGTATTGGCACCCCGTCCAGGGTCTCCTGAGACAGGCTCCAGTCCTCCCATAGAAACAGTATACAGGATAAAGGGGTATAGAACAGATAAGTGAGTGCAGAAGGAGTCTCCAGTGTCAGAGGTAAAGCAGGACAGATGAGGGTACATCAGTTTGTAGTTACTATGGTAACGTGATGGTACAGAGTGTAAATAAAGTGAACTCACAGTGGTGTAAGGGAAATAAAACCCTCCACCCTGTCACGCCTCGTCATTATCAAGAAATAAATCAGGCTTTAACACAAAAACATCACTGTATTATCTAAAGTTTCCACTAATAAAGATAGATAAACGACTCAGTGAGTGATGAACGATGAGAAATAAGTCGTAAATGAAGGACAATAAACATTACAGGACATGAGTTAGCCTGGTTAGCCTAGCTAGACAAGCTAATCAGCTTTCCACACAAATAAGCAGTTTGTTCAATTAACTTATGTTTATTATATCGTGTATTACACAAATTTACAACTTTTTAACACAATAACCAGACGGCGCACACACAAAAATCACGTCCTGTTTTTAATTACCACAGAAATGTTAGCATTTTCAAATCCTAGCTTGCTAGCTTAGATTAGATTGACAGTTAGCTTAGCTAACCCGCCTATTTAACCGTTTTATTTATATTTTTAGCGTACACTAACTGTATACGGTTTATATTATGCTTATGGTCGATCCATCAATCATATGAACCAGACTAATGATTTAAAATATACAATTTAATAACGAAGATCAATTTCGCTGCTAAAGAAAAAGCGTTTGCTAAAGAGCGGTCGTGTCCCAAATCCGCGCTCTACCACACGGCATGGGCACTACGTAGGGCGCGGAAGCGACTCTGTCACGCACTACGTAGTGCACCTCTACAGGGCGCGCGGCGCCATTTTGGATCGGGCCTGCTTACAGGCTTTAGCTGACGTTTAGCCTGATAGCTAACAAACGTACCGGACAAAATGGAAATAAATGCTTTAAATCTGTCATTTTTCAGTTCATAAATCTTACTTTTTGCTCCTCGGTCGTCTCGACAGTCTTGGGGTCTTCAATTTCTTCCGACATGATGGTGTTTTTATGTTTATTTTATTGTAGGATAAATCAAAACAACGCCAGTGTCACGAGCTAACGTTTCTTTCCGCCCATGGAGATGATTCACTGTATTCAAAAAGGAACCGACTCTCCGAATCCTCCTGAAGGGACATGGGAGTCGACTCTAAAGATTCAGAATCGGTTACACTGAGTGACATTTATTCTATCTATATGGACATCAAACAGAAATTCTGCTCTGTAGCTTTTTGTGTTTGTACAGGTAGATAAAACACAGCCGCTCCTCACTGATGTAACGTTGGGCAGCGACATCATCAGCTTTTAATATCAATGTCACAGGCGTTCCTCTGACACACACACACCTGTCACCACACACTCTGTCACACACACTCCGTCACACACTCCTCACCAGGTGGGACAGTCACAAGCAGCGTTTATTCATTTCATTTACTGTAACAGTAGGCAAACACTCCTCACTGACTGGGACAGGACATGAAGTTTTCTCTTGGTGAGTCTCTAAAAAAATAATTGTTAATGAGAATTTATTATTATTATTATTATTATCATTTATTAATTCATCTTCTATAACGCGTATCCTGTACAGGGTTGCAGTGCCTATTCCAGGAGACCACAAGGCAGGATACACCCTCGTGTGTGTGTGTGTGTGTGTGTGTGTGTGTGTGCGTGTCCTGTGATCAATTACCACCCTGTCCCGAGTGTATCCTGCCATGAGGACACACACACACACACACACACACACACACTATGGTGAACTTGTGAACTGTGGGAGGAAACTGGAGTACCCAGTCTCTCTCTTTCCTCCTTTCCTAGTTCTCTCTCTCTCTCTCTCTCTCTCTCTCACACACACACACACACACACACACACACACACACACATAATCCATCACTTGTTTCAATATGAAAAATTCGACTATGTGTAAGTGTTTTTCCTCAATGAATTTGTATGCATGTCAAAACCTCACTAAATCAAATAGGGGTTCTTACTTTGAGAACATATATACTTTATTAGATAATGAAATAGAGTCTGGGATTTGATTCATTAAATCACTTAATTTAATCACATTTTTAACAAGTTTTAGATTATGATCACATCTGGTTTATTTATTTATTGATGGTTTTTAATTTTTTAACTTTCTTCCTGAAAAAGCCAAACTTGTTACACGGAGTTAAAATGTACAATCAAAAGAATAATTTTGCATTAAATATTTGATTCAATCCAAAAAAAAAAAAAAAAAAAAAAAGAACCCACCAAGCACAGGAGAACATGTAATCTCCACATACAGAGACTCAGGGCTGGAATCGAACCCTCGACCCTGGTGGTGCGAGGTCACGGTGCTAACCACTACACCAGTGTACTGCATTAACATAATTATTATTAAAATCTAAATCTAATTTTATTCATCATGTACACAACCATAAACAGTGTGATATGCAGTGAATTTCTTATGTGACTGTCTGTGGCCTAAAATAGAAATATTTTGCTTTAGGGAATACAAAAAAAATAAATAACAAAACAAATTTTCAATAGCAAAAAAAAAAAAAAAAACACAGAACAAATTATAGAATATAAAATTTTACAAAAGTTACAAAATAAAGTAGAATAAAAAACAGAAATATATAAAAATATCTAAAATGGCAGGATGGACAAAATGTAACAGTTATTTTTTTTATAAACATATAAAAATATAAAATGTAAAAAAATATGCTGTGTCGGTTTGACAGCAGCGGTATGAAATAATGATGTGCGTGTTAGCAGAGGTGTGATTGTGCAAGTACAAGATATTCTTTATTGTAGGTATAAATATGCAGTGTGCAAATGTGCTGCATAGCGTGTAATCTGCTCCATCATGACCCTGATGTGTGAGCAAGAACGTAGTGTGTGTGTGTGTGTGTGTGTGTGCACATTTATTGTGTGAAGGGAAAAAAAAAAAAAAAAAAAATTTTTGGTTTACTTATACAATTATTATTATTATTATTATTATTATTATTAATGCAACCACGGGGGGGCGCAATCCAGTGTCTTCTTGTGCCAGTCCCAAGTCTGGATAAATGCAGAGGGTTGTGTCAGGAAGGGCATCCGACGTAAAACATTTGCCAAATCAATGATGTGAATCAAGAATATAATTCCCATACCGGATCGGTCGTGGCCCAGGTTAACAACGACCGCCACTGGTGCTGTTGACCTACAGGGTGCTGGTGGAAATTGGGCTACTGTTGGTCGAAGAAGGAGAGGAGGAAGGCGTGTTCGTAAGCAGAGAGAGAAGAGGAAAGGCAAGAGTTTAGGAGTGATAGTAGGGACTTTGAATGTTGGGACCATGACAGGGAAGGGAAGAGAGTTAGTTGATATGATGCAGAGAAGAAAGGTGGATATACTGTGTGTACAGGAGACCAGGTGGAAAGGTAGCAAGGCTAGAAGCTTAGGATCAGGGTTCAAATTGTTTTACCATGGTGTGGATAGGAAAAGAAATGGAGTAGGAGTTATTCTAAAAGAGGAGTTTGTAAGGAATGTTCTAGAGGTGAAGAGAGTATCAGATAGGGTGATGAGTCTGAAGCTGGAAATTGAAGGCGTGATGTTAAATGTTGTTAGTGGTTATGCCCCACAGGTAGGATGTGAGTTAAAAGAGAAGGAGAAATTCTGGAGTGAGTTAGATGAAGTGATGCAGAGCATCCCCAGAGGTGAAAGAGTGGTGATTGGTGCAGACTTCAATGGACATGTTGGGGAAGGGAACAGAGGTGATGAAAATGTGATGGGCAGGTTTGGTCTTCAGGACAGGAATGTAGAAGGACAGATGGTGGTGGACTTTGCAAAGAGGATGGAAATGGCAGTAGTAAATACTTTCTTCCAGAAGAGGCAGGAACATAGGGTGACATATAAGAGTGGAGGCAGAAGCACTCAGGTGGACTACATCTTGTGTCGACATTGTAATCTGAAAGAGATCAGTGACTGCAAAGTGTTGGTAGGGGAGAGTGTAGCCAGACAACACAGGATGGTGGTGTGTAAAATAACCCTGGTGGTGAGGAAGGTAAAGGGGACAAAGGCAGAGCAGAGGACAAAGTGGTGGAAGCTGAGAAAGGAAGAATGTTGTGAAGTCTTTAGGGAGGAGTTGAGACAGGCTATGGGTGGTCAGGACGGGCTTTCAGTTGACTGAACAACTACAGCCAATGTGATCAGGGAGACAGGTAGGAGGGTACTTGGTGTATCATCAGGTAAGGGGAAAGTGGACAAGGAGACTTGGTGGTGGAATGAGGAAGTCCAGGAGTGTATACAGGGAAAGAGGCTAGCTAAGAAGAAGTGGGACACTGAGAGGACTGAAGAGAGTAGACAGGAATACAGGGAGATGCAGAGTAAGGTGAAGGTAGAGGTGGCAAAGGCCAAACAAAGAGCATATAAGGACTTGTATGCTAGCCTGGACAGTAAGGAGGGAGAGGGGGATCTGTACAGGTTGGCAAGGCAAAGAGATAGAGATGGGAAGGATGTGCAGCAGGTTAGAGTGATTAAAGATAGAGATGGAAATGTACTGACAGATGCCAGGAGGGTGATGGGAAGATGGAAGGAGTACTTTAAGGAGTTGATGAATGAGGAAAACGAAAGAGAACAAAGAGTAGAAGAGGTGACTGTTGTGGAACAGGAAGTAGCAAATATTGGTAGAAGTGAGGTGAGAAGGGCGTTGAAGAGGATGAAGAGTGGAAAGGCTGTTGGTCCTGATGACATACCTGTGGAGGTATGGAAGTGCTTAGGAGAGGTGGCAGTAGAGTTTTTGACAAGTTTGTTTAACAATATCTTGGAGAGTAAGAGGATTCCATAGGACTGGAGGAGAAGTGTATTGGTGCCAATTTTTAATAACAAGGGAGATGTGCAAAGCTGTGGCAATTGTAGAGGTATAAAGCTAATGAGCCAGACAATGAAGCTGTGGGAAAGAGTAGTGGAAGCTAGGTTAAGGGTAGAAGTGAGCATTTGTGAGCAGCAATATGGTTTTATGCCTAGAAAGAGTACATCAGATGCAGTATTTGCTTTGAGGATGCTGGCAGAGAAGTACAGAGAAGGTAACAGGGAGTTGCATTGTGTCTTTTTAGATTTAGAGAAAGCGTATGACAGGGTGCCAAGAGAGGAGCTGTGGTATTGTATGAGGAAGTCTGGAGTGGCAGAGAAGTATGTTAGAGTGGTGCAGGACATGTATGAGAGCTGTAAGACAGTGGTAAGATGTGCTGTAGGTGTGACAGAAGAGTTTAAGGTGGAGGTGGGTCTGCATCAAGGATCGGCTCTAAGCCCCTTTTTGTTTGCTCTGGTGATGGACAGGATGACAGATGAGGTAAGACAGGAGACCCCATGGACTATGATGTTTGCAGATGACATTGTGCTCTGTAGCGAGAGCAGGGAACAGGTGGAGGAAAATTTGGAGAGGTGGAGGTATGCTCTGGAAAGCAGAGGAATGAAGGTTAGCCGCAGCAAGACGGAATACATGTGTGTGAATGAGAGGGACCCAGGAGGAGCGGTGAGGCTACAGGGAGCAGAGGTAAAGAAGGTGCAGGATTTTAAGTACTTGGGGTCAACGGTCCAGAGCAACGGAGAGTGTGGAAAGGAGGTGAAGAGGCGGGTACAGGCAGGTTGGAATGGGTGGAGAAAAGTGTCAGGTGTGTTGTGCGATAAAAGAGTATCAGCGAGAATGAAAGGAAAGGTGTACAGGACAGTGGTGAGACCAGCGATGCTCTACGGCTTAGAGACAGTGGCGCTGAAAAAAAGACAGGAGGCAGAGTTGGAGGTAGCAGAGCTGAAGATGTTAAGGTTCTCTTTGGGAGTGACAAGGATGGATAGGATTAAGAATGAGTTTATCAGAGGGACAACCCACGTTAGATGTTTTGGAGATAAAGTCAGAGAGGCCAGATTGAGGTGGTTTGGGCATGTTCAGAGGAGAGATGGTGAATATATCGGTAGAAGGATGCTGAGGTTGGAACTGCCGGGCAGGAGGTCCAGATGAAGACCAAAGAGGAGATTTATGGATGCAGTAAGAGAGGACATGAAGTTAGTTGGTGTGAGAGAAGAGGATGCAGAGGATAGGGTTAGATGGAGGCAAATGATTCGCTGTGGCGACCCCTGAAAGGAAACAGACGAAAGACAAAGAAGAAGAAGATGATTATTATTATTATTATTGTTTTCTTATTTCTCTTATAATTTTAGCCATTATTTATTTATTTATTTATTCATCATTTTTCAAACTGACCTATTTAATTAGTGCTTGGTAGGGCTGCACGATTTGGGAAAAATGTCATATTGCGATTATTAAGGTCAAAATTGCGATTTACGATTGCGATACGATAAACAAGTGGTATGACTCAACTTGCTTGTTATCAAGGAAAATCCACCCACATTACTAATAATGCAGAAATTTAAATTTCTCAACTGAGATATAGTGTACAGTGCAATCTAGCAACTATGAACAAATGAACAATGTTTTCTAATTAAAACAAAATTGTACAAATTTAAATAACAGTAACATCTTTACATTATTGAGTTAAATTATATTAAATTAACTTAAAAACTTAAAAAGTAAAAAGTACAGATAAATAAAACAAATACCCATTTAATTTTTTTTTTTTTTTACATTTTGTCCCAAAACAGGGACATTTAAGGAGGATGTAACATATACTTTATTGGTATTCTTATTAAATCACTCACCATTTTTAATCTAATGATGAAGAAGAGATTAAAGGAAAGAAAAGTGTCCTTTAAACATATTAATTTTAGAGTCATACACTCTCATACACTGTATTTCCATTTATTCTTAAATAAATCTGTTAATAGCTGTCCTCTTTAACATACAGTTGGGTAGCTTTAAATATGAAAAGATTAAATTAATTTAACTTACCGATGGCCAAATGAAGTCTATGCCTGAAGCACTGGAACCTAGTCCAGTGATCACCCCCCCCCCCCCTCCCCCCGCTTTGGCGATGTTCGTGCTGTTGTCTGTTGCGACTGCGACCAAACCATCCTTACAGAGGTCCCATACAGTCAGTGCCTCTCTCAAACCCGCGGCTACAGTATGTTCTCTCCGGTGTGATCGTCAGGGAAATACGATGTTTACAAGCAACGGCTTTTCAGTTCAAACTCATTGTGCGCAGTTAGGCTAATATATGTCTCGGTTGTCCTGCTTGACCAAAAAGGTCCGTAGGAGTTAAAAAGAATTTCACTGCAGTTATTTCAAGTTCAACGTCGCTATGTCACTTACTGAGACTTACAAACACATCTGTAATAATGTGTTGTTTTGTTCTGCTCACACTGGGTTGTGCTTTGTTTGGTCTTTTATCTACTCTTGGCTTTTACCGCGATGGATTTATTATACTTTTCTGTGTTGCTTCAGGTGCTGATATAAATTTGTCGTGTTGCCACCTGATGTAGTGACTTTAGTTTTAGCAATTTTGCGCAGTACCTCTTTCTGCTTAGTGTCCGATATCCTGAAACCAAAATATCGCCAAATAACAGAGCTTGCATTTGTTCTGGGCACAAGTTCAGCGTCGGTCTCTTCTGTATCCATTTTCTTCCGTCTCCACACTGCGCTGCGGAAAGTCACGTGACCACCAGCACGCGCACTACACAAGACTGACTGGTTATTTTTTATTTCTGACAAAAGAAATGGCCATACAGCTCTTAGAATGAATGTCTTGTTACGTCCGCGAACGCATTTGTTTATTTAATATAATCACAACATTTGCTGTAATGTACTGTTTTTATATGACATCTTTTTAATATCCGGTGCAGCAGCTTTTGAATCTGATAACGTTGAGTCGACGTTTAGAATCGACTCCATCTTTAAAAAATAAAAATAAATTTTTTTTAAATCAGAATCAAGTCTAAGATTTTATTACAGCACTGTGTGTCTCACAACATAAATGCACACTTACAGAATACAGTCTGTGTACACACACACACACACACACACACACACACACAAATATGGAGGTTATACTCTTGTAATGATCATATGTTTCTATGTTAATTATATCTGTAGAAATGAAACATGTGACACTGACACATAAAGAGAACTCATTTATGTTTTTTCATCTAAACACACATATTTGGTTAACATACTGCACACCAAATTATATTGTACAGAAGCACAGGATGACTCAGTGTAAAAAGGCTGATCAGTTTAAGTGGGTGTGTTAGAGCAAGATAAACTCCTCATACAGACCAGAGGACGGTTATAGTTCTCAGGGACTAAAATTCTCTAAATTAAAGCGACTGTTATCAGTTCACTTCCTGTTTATATCAGATTGTGATTGTGGTTTCTAATTGTCTAATGATGGAGAGGTCATGTTCTCTCGTTAACTGACTTTAAACATGAAGTGTAAGTGTTCTCTCAGTGAGTTATAATTTAAAAATAAATTTTTATGTACGTCAAAACTTGACAAAAATCAAACGGAGCTTCTCATTTTGAGAAAACTAGACTTTCTGTAGAGTGAAAGGGAGACAATGATTTGACTTAATAAATCACTTGAACCATTTAAAATATAAACATTGCTTAAAATTATAATTAAATCATATTTATTACTAGTTCTTATTTTTTAACCTTTTTCCCAAAGAAGCCAAACTTGTTCCCCTGAGTTAAAATGTAAACCTAAAAGAATAATTTTCTTCTCTATTCTGATTTTCTGAACAATTTTTAAAATTATTACTAATTTTTCTCATGAGCGAGGTCTTGGTATATGAGTGCTGTAGTATGTATACGCTTTGTCTGCAGAGTATCATATGATCACAACAGAGTCAATGGTTCCTCTCTCTCGCGGTGTGGGATTGTGAGTAATTATCTCCCATGCTCGGTCTCAGTGCGCATGCGTCACTTGTATAGACAACAACCCGTGCGCTCATGTACTGTTTACTATAACACTGTGACCACGTGTATTTTGTGTCCAAGTGTTGTGACTGTTCTTTAGTAACTGTACTGCAACAATGGCCTTAGTGAAGAAAAAGGTTAAAAAGTCTGTAGCAGTGCGGGAGACGAATCTGTTTAATGACAACGCAACCTCAAAAGGAGGCCTTCCTCCACCTCTTACACCAGCCACGATTCTTTTCAAAGTAAAATTGTGCAGGTTAACTTGTTTTATTTTGACTTTATATTTTGTATTACTCTCTCACTCACTCATCTTCTATACCGCTTTATCCTGTATTCAGGGTCTCAGAAGCCCCAAAGAAGTCAAGTCAAGTCAAGTCAAGTCAAGTAGGCTTTTATTGTCATTCCAACCATGTACAGTTCAGTACACAGTGAAACGAAACAATGTTCCTCCAGCACCAAGGTGCTACATACATGCAACAACATCAACTAACAACACAACTCTACCGGTATCATCCAGTTAACTAAGAGATCTAATTATATCACATCAGATATAGAACCAAATATAGAATCAGATAAAGAAACGTACCACCCAGACTGTTGCATGCCCAGAGTAAAGCATGTGGGTGGATCAGTGATGGTTTAGGCTGCAAAATCATGGCATTCCCCAGGCCCAATAATTGTGCTAGATGGACGCGTCACTGCCAAGGACTACCGAACCATTCTGGAGGACCATGTGCACCCAATGGTTCAAACATTGTATCCTGAAGTCGGTGCCGTGTGTCAGGATGATAATGCACCAATACACACTGCAATATTGGTGACAAAAGTGGTTGATGAACATGGAAGTGAAGATCTCTCACAGCCTGCATAGTCACCAGATCTAAATATTATTGGGCCTCTTTGGGGTGTTTTGGAGGAGCGAGTCAGGAAACGTTTTCCTCCACCAGCATCACGTAGTGACCTGGCCACTATTCTGCAAGAAGAACGGCTCAAAATCCCTCTGGCCACCGTGCAGGACTTGTATCTGTCATTCCCAAGATGAACTTATGAGGAATTGGCCTCAAAAGGAGACCCTACACCATACAGTACTAATTAATTATTGTGGTCTAAAACCAGGCATTTTAGTTTCATTGTCCAATCTCTGTATTGTGTATATATAGTTTGCATAGTTAAAGGAAATAAAATTCAGTTCATTATATTGCCTATTTTGTGGTTAGGATACGTCACTCTAAAAAAGCATATGTCACTCTATACTTTACAATCCTGAGCCCTACTGTATATACATTTATTAAACAAACAGCAAAACAAAAAATGGCTAAAATGCTCTTAGTTTTAAGGGCTACATCACCCAAAACCTGTGGAGATAAAACATGATTTAATAAAGAATTCATCCACTCTTTATTCTGGAGATTTTTCTAAGTAAAAAGTTTTGCTACAAATTAATTAATTAATTTATTCATTTTTATAACATAAGACGAAATAATTAAGAGAGGTCCTTGTGTGTTGAAACTTATTTATTATCACTGAAAATATGACTTCATTAATCAGAGAGCACAGATGTTTAACATTTGGTCGAAAAAGTGTTTATGAAACTTGTCAAAGAAAAAGAAGAGGTAAAGAAATATCAGTACAGTCAGTCTGGAGAGATTAAATTCACACAACATTAGTTACATCACAGCAGATATACAACAATAGTATTTCACATCAGTTAAACACAGGAATATAATTTTATTTAAAATGCTTATGGAATGTTAGTCTACACGTACAGAGGGATGTTTAAATCTTGTGAATTGTCTTTACGGATTGTAGATACACATATTATAAGAGTAAATAAATAAAATCTAGATGTGAGATACTAAATAAGTTTAATAAGAACAAATACAGTATGAGTCTCACATCCACAGTTGTTTTATACTTTTATACTGTATATGTTATAAAAACACTACATATATATCATATGAAATAATAAGTTACTACAGTTACAAAAATGGGTTTATTTGTGTTTACATGTTCTTGGTGCTTATACATACAGTATAATAGGGTGGAACAGATCACAAAACTGACTGTTCAGGTCAGATCATGGATTTGAGTCATGGATCGCATTGTTTTCTGATAAAAAAAAAAAAAGGCAAAATAACTGGACTACTTTTTAATTAATCTTGGCCTGAAAACAAAACAAGACCACAATAAACAATTAGGATAATTTCAGTAAAACATCCCATATTTAGGGTCGCGGGGGCCTGTAGCCCAGGAGGCTTAGAGCACGAGGCAGGGTACACCGTGGACAGGGTGCCAATACATCGCAGGGCACACACACACACACACACACACACTCACTGTAAGTCTTTGAACTGTGGGAGGAAACCCACCAATCACGGGGAGAACATGCAATCTCCATGCACACAGAGACGGGAATCGAGTCTGGCTGGGAATCGAACTCGGACCCTGCAGGTGCAAGGCGACAGTGCTAACCGCTACAGGAGCGTGTTAATCGAACATAAATTTAATTTATATCAGGCAAACCTGGATAGAACACCTTAGGAGTTGTAAAGGAGCTCAGATAAATAAATACATAAATATAATTACGTTTTTTTCCTCAGAAATAGACCCAGATACATATAGCGACAGTAAACCTGTACTTCACACTATTATACAGTAAATTTGCAATTAATCCATGGTTCATGTGTGCCAACGTTTTATGGCATGATCTGCATGGATAATGGATCAACTTCAGTCACATCTTACGCTGCTAAGATCTAATAACGTGCCATTTCTGATTTTCCACTGTTATTCTGGAATCATATTAGAAACCAGGTCTATTCACATCCTCGATCCTCCAGAATCTCCAGTCACGGGTCAGGACACCATCCGCCAGCTCAGAATGATAGTTTTTAAATTTATGAACCTGTTACTGCTTTTTATTTCCAATAACCTTCTAGTCAAGCTCACAATTAACTAACAACATGCAGAACATTCATCAGACTTTCCATATATTTACTTTACCTCAAAATCCATTTCTAAAGCTAAAACACTCTCTCAGTAAACAGACAAATCTTCCAGAAGCAACACCACAACCAGTCACTAGGTTTCCAGTTATATACTACTGTACTTATCACATGTCTCAGCTCCTTTACAATTCCTAAGGTGTTCCATCGACCTGACAGCTAACAACAAACACCACTAACGCCTAAGTTTGCTTGATTAGAAAATATAACTCATCCTTTTATCTTATCCTCCATAAAAGCTGGACATAAACAAGCATGTGGGTCCTAAAAGATGATAGACAGCTATAAGTATGGGTGTTCTGTTAGAAGTTATCTCCATGTGACTTCCTCTCTACTGTACTTCAGGTCAGATCTGAAGATCTCACAGCCAGCCTATAAGATAATTAGACAGAATTATTAGACATACACAAAGGTTATATTTATTTATACACACAGCTCTGCTAGGCCATGTAGCTTGTTAATGTTTGCTGTGGTCTAAGTGGAATAAAACACTTCAGGGTCATAACAGTAATTTTGTCATGTGTTGGTCCACATCACACCACTGTGGTGCTGGTTATTACTAGTTACTGATATGTCGTTTGATTGAATATATCAGTAACTCACTTCAACGTCTCCAGTGTGTACTTTTCATCCTCCTTTATTTCAGACAGCAGCTTCACTCCCTGTTCTCCTAAATCATTACCGCGCAGATCGAGCTCTCTCAGGTGTGACTTTGTCCTCAGAGCTTCAGCAAGAGCGAGACAGCCTTCTTCTGTAATGCTGCAGTTACGCAACCTACAGGAGAAAAAGACAAAGCTTATTTGTTAAAGTAGGTAGTTGTAGAAGTAAATGCTAAGATGTGTAGAGCATGGGGTCCTCCAGGAGCAGGTCTGAGAACCACTGATCTACAGAAATCTTTTAAATATCTCTCTATATTTTTTCTTCTGTGTCTGTGTTCCTAACTCCACTGTTGCCGTTCCCAAGGTCAAATTAGGGGGAAGAAAGGTCGGGCACATTTAGCAACACAACCCCAAAAAAATGCAATGGAAAAAAGAAAATCAACAAATTCTGGTCATTACAGTGGAGGAGTGAGTCCAAATCATATGATGGTGCTTGAGAAAACAGCCTAAAATGCCGGGTGCAAAAAAGATTGATACTATATTCTCTGTACAGAACAAACTTGGGAAAATGTGAGGACTCTGTACCAATATTGTTGGCTTACTCAACTTCTCCAAGAATTCAGGCATCATCAAATTAACTGCACCAATCCAACAATGACAACAAGATCATCCTAAACTTGGAACACAGGAATTATACAATGTAAGATCTTTGACTCGGCGGCACCACACACAGACACGAGGCGAGGTCTTACAGGTAAAGGGTAGTTTTATTAGGAATAAATAGTCAAAGGAAGGGATTTAAGAGAGGGAGGAAAGTAGTAAGGGTGTACATGTGTGAGTCCAAAGGCACTGTCCAGCTGGCAGAGGTGTACTCAACTGCGAGTTTAGCCATTGCCCATGTGGCAGAGTGCGTCTACTCTGCGTTCCTGCTGGCTTTTCGATGCAGCTTTCACAGACATGGTCAGGCAGCCTTTGTTGTAGACTTTATGACTTTTGGCTTTCCCGGCTGGGAACAGGGGTCTTAGGGACAAATGCAGCAGCCTTTTCCTTCTTGGTGGCATTTAGTGTATCCGCCTTTGAAGTTTCCGGGGTGCTGAAAGCTGCTTCACTGCTTCACTAAATCCTGCAGATTATTCCAACTTAACCGCGGCCTACCACATGTTGAATTATAGGTAAGAGATGAAGAAAAAACTAAACAGTTTTCTCTGGGTATGCAGTTACAAACTCTGAGAAAAATTAAAAGAGAAACGTTACGGCATAATTTGTATAATAGTTGCACATCGGCAAAACCTACCGAAAACCTTAATCCTCCAAGATTTTTTAAATAATTTTAGGGTCAGCCCAGTCCCACAGACAGACATAAGAGAAGTTCATTCAATCAAGGTATTCCATGTTACCAGCTTACATAAATTAAGTCCCCATCTCTCCTGCATTTATTACAAGGTTTTTCCCCACTTATTAATTCGAATTACACAATAAGAAGATAAGCTTTTACCTTAGAATCTCCAGTTTACAGTGTGGACTCATCAACCCAGAAGAAAGATCTTTGACTCCTGAATCCTCCAGGTTATTACCACTCACGTCCAGCTCTCTTAGACAAGTACACTTTGAGTTCAGAGTTTTTGCCAGAGTGACACCGCTTTTCTTTGTGAGATTACAATCACACAACCTGTAACAAAACAATTTGAGCAACACTTGTTTAGATATTTCTATTTAAGGGCATCTAAAACCTCATATTTTAAAAAACAATATTGTATAACACTATATATTGTTTGATGTTATTTGATCTAAAACAGGCAAGTACCTTACCCTTGGTAATAAACCGACTATAGTTTTATAAATATGGAACAATTTACTCTGTTAATACAGTGCTGCTTAGCCAACATTAGCATTTTAAAGAAGATAGGATTACCCAGTCTAGTAAAAACAATATAAACAGGAGGAATCTGATTGGAAAAACAGTGTTCTAAAAAAGCTTTAGTGAGTTATACGTTATAGGTAGCAGGCTCAGTGGTGTTTAGGGCTGGGTATCGTCCAAAGATTTTCAATACCGATGACCTGACAAAAATATTACGTGTTCACATTCATTACTTCTGTTTGTTTAACAAGGTACCCTGAGGAGTGCACCGTGTGTAATGTGACCAGATAACACACGTAGTTCACTTTATCTCTGGCTAGTATAAAAAGAGAAAATTTGGAAGGGTGACTTCTTTCATATTAGCAATAATATAAAAAGAATGAACACAAACTTTACCGCTCATATTTACCATGATGACACCCACACACTGAATGTCAACGTCGTTTACTTTTTGTACCTTTCAGTTCACCGTTTACTAAAAATGAATGCATGCAATGAATGTTGTTGTTCTAGTGTGTTCATGCACAACACTGCCTGTTAATCTTACTAAATAAAAGGTGTAAAAGCCAGTCAAAACGGGAATCTTCATATTACAAGACAGACAAGACAAGCATTTGTTTGCTGACTGCTACCTGCTAAAACCCCAGTCACAGCGCTGTCCTCACTACTATGTGATGTACAAGATAGTCAAGCAACTACGGGGCTGTAATAGGCACGCTGCGTGCTTACTGGCTCCCCGACACTGATGAGACAAACTCCTTGAGTATGGAATATTTTGGCATCAAATGACGAGGTATTTTTGAATAATGAGCCATTCGGTCAGTGTCGTAAAAGTATCGAGGTTTGGTACTCAACACTAGAGTTATTTATATGGATGAAAATGTCAGGAATAACTTACAGAGCTTTTCTGGAAACTGTGACCACTGAGGAAAGTTTCCTTAAACACTCCTGCGATGCTGCATATTTCTGTAGATTAAACTCTTTCAGCTCCTCTTCTGAGTTCATTAACATGAAACCCACAGCTGACCACTGAGCTGCAGTAAGTTTGACTCCACTGAGGCGATTATTTTCTGTTTTACTCAAAAAGACTTGAACTTCCTGTACTAGAGACTGATCATTCAGTTCAAATAGACAATGGAACAAATTGATGGATTCGCATATTCCTTGATTCTTTCCAATCTTCTCCCTGATGTACGTTGTTATTTCCTTGTTTGTGTCAGCAGCCTTTTCCCTCAGATATCTGTGTCCTGTCTCTGTCAGTAGGTCTTGTAAGAGAACTAAATTGGACTCCAGTGAGAGACCCACAAGGAAGCGGAGGAAAAGGTTCAGGTGTCCATTCTTACTCTGTAAGGCCTTAACTACTGCTGCCTTTAGAAGGTTTAACAGTGTTGCCCTGGTGGAGAGACCAAATATAGCAGGGGTTTGTTGTTCTAAGAGATTTCCGTTGACACATGAGAGAAAAGCATACACTGCAGCAAGATGCTCCTGAATACTTAGATGCACAAAGCTGTACACCTTCCCCAGATGTGAAGTGACTTCCTCAATAAAGATCTGAGTGCAAACTCCTGAGTACACTGTGGCCTCTCTGACATCAATGCCACACTCAGTGATGTCCTCCTCATAGAAGATCAGGTTTCCCTTCTCCAGCTGTTGGAATGCCAACTTTCCCAGTTTAAGTACAATGTCTGCAATCTGTCCAGGATCCATTTCATGCCTTTTGTACTTTTGGGATCCACGTTTCATCTGTAGGATCAGGAAATGTGTGAACATTTGAGTCAGCGTCTTGGGGACGTCTCCAGTTCCTGCTTCACTGAACATTCCCTCAAGAACATTCGCTGTAATCCAACAGAAGACTGGCATGTGGCACATAATGTAAAGACTTCGTGATGACTTCAGGTATGTAATGATTTTATTAGCCAGGGTTTGATCACTGATTCTTTTTCTGAAGTACTCGTCTTTCTGAGGGTCATTAAACCCTCGTATCTCTGTTACTCTGTTAATATAAACAGGTGGAATCTGACTGGATGCTGCAGGTCGAGATGTTATCCAGAGGAATGCAGATGGAAGCAGATTTCCCTTAATAAGATTTGTTAACAGTACGTCTACTGACGCTGACTCTGTTAGATCTGTCAACATTTTGCTGTTTTGGAAATCGAGAGAGAAACGAGACTCATCCAGTCCATCAAAGATGAACAAGATTCTCTGGTGATGAAACTCCATTTTAAGTTCTTTGATTTTTGGGTAAAAACAGTAAATAAGCTCCAACAAACTGAGAGATTCTTCCTTCTTAAAATTTAACTTTCTAAAGTTTAGGGGAAAAATTAAGTCAAAATCTTGATTTGCTTTTCCTTCAGCCCAGTCCAGAACAAACTTCTGCACAGACACTGTTTTCCCAATTCCAGCAATGCCTTCTGTTAGTACGACTCTAATGGGTTTCTCATCTCCAAGTAAGGGTTTAAAAATCTCATTACAACTGATGGGCTCCTCTGTTGTTTCATATTGTCTTATAAATTCTCTTTCAATTCTCCTGATCTCATTGGTCATTTCATTGATGTGTCCAGACCCACAACTCGATGTGATGTAAAGTTCTGTGTAAATCTTATTCAGAGATGTAAATGTACTGATTCCATACATTGCAATTCCTTCCGTAATTGTTTGAAATGTCTTCTGCAATATGGATTTAAACTTTTGCTTCCACACAGGATCCAGTTCTAAAAAACACAAAGAAAACAATGCAAAATCTATCTTTTGGTAATAACAGGAAATCACAAATACAGTTCATAATAGTTATTAGTGGAAAAAACCTTTAACAGTAACACAATATATACAGTATATAATTTTTTTTTTTGCCATGTGTGATATTCTGTACCTCACCTCTAGTACTGCTCTGATGCTCTTTGTCCTCCATCATTCTAATGTCACCTGCTGGATATTTTGTACTAAGTGGCTTAAAAGAAAAATGTAAGAAAATAATCACATTTATCAATCAATCAATTGATTAATTAAATGATTACATTAAAGACAGGCTATTAAAGACATATTTGAAAATATTTTTGGACTATGTGAACGAACTGAGACCTTTCTGATGCCTATAGCAAAATACTACACATACTGAATAAAAAATCTAGCACAACTAAAGTTTCTTTTCTTCTCATGGAATTCTTAAAGAAACTATGTTGAACCTTATTACAGAATGTTTGTTGTTTTCAATTGTCCAAAGTACCCTCAAGAAAACCTTTTTCTAAGTGTTTTTCTTCATCTGAAGAGTTGGTGTGTACAGTCATGTTAGACAAATACAGCCTCAGACAAACATTGACAAACATTGGGTCATTCAGGTGTGTGCTAACACAATGCCAAGAGGGAAAGATATAAGTAATGGTCTTAGAGAAGCAATTGTTGCTTCACATCAATATGAAAAGGGTTATAAAACCATTTCCAAACAATTTGGAGTTCAATGGTCTACAGTGAGAAAGTATATTTAAAGGTGTTTCTTCTGTCTTAAAAGAACAGAGGTTCACAAAACTGCATCTGAAGAAACCACAAGATTTCTGGAACAATGTCTTATGGACAGATGCCCAGTGCTGTTTGGGCAAAACCAAACAGCATTTTAGCAGAAACACTTCATTCCCACTTTCAAACAGAGCAGTGTGAGTGTGATGACTTGGGCTTGTTTTTGCCGGCACAGGACCTGGGCACTTTGCAATTCTAGATGCAAATGTCAGGCCATCTGTCCAAGAAGAATGGACCAAAACCACGTGAGGGACTGAGAAAGTCAGTAAATTATTACTTCAGGTTATTGCTACTTAAGGTAGACCCATAAGCTATTTATGGGGTACTTAGCCCACATGTTTTTTTTTGTTTTTTTTGCTTTTTGGCCTCTTTTTTTGTAAAAGAAAACATATTACAGTGAAAAAATTTAAATATATATACTTTACTGATACTTTATATATATATATATATATAAAGTATCAGTAAAGTATATATATTTAAATTTTATATATATATATATATATATATATATATATATATATATATATATATATATATATATAATACTAAATACAAATACTAAGATCTGCTACGATCAAATGATTTTTGTTTTGTTTTTACATAAAAACACATAAAATTAAATAAATAAAAGATTGTATGACAAAGATCTGAAGGAAGCCTGGTACAGAGTGATGTGTCATTTGTGCTTTCAGGAAGGAGAACGGTGACATTTTTGGTTTTGTAGACAAGAATCTGTGTTTAAGGCTGACTGTGACAGTGACTGTTTGAGGAACCTTAGAAGTGGTACAGATGCAGCTACTATATGTTCTGCATCAGCTAAATTGGTTGGATGGTGAGCAGGTGTGGACCTGCTAGGGGCAAGTTACAGTAGTCTATAGTTTAGTGTAGTGATCTTAAGATGACAAGGGACTAAGTAAACACATGAGTGGCTTCTATGGATAAAAACAGCTACATTATCTTTGTTAAGGGAAAACCTGTATAACCTGTATGAGTGAGTAATGTGTGCCAGAGAGAGTATTTGGTTGTCCAGAATGATGAGATGTCTGCAAAAAATGTAAGTCTATTTGTAAGTTACTGAGAGAGTTGGTTCAGAGGTAGACCAGAATAGGACACAGCACTGAGCCAAATGTGACAGTGGACCATCTGGTTCTCCAGAAAAAAAAGAGGTGAAGATATCTTTTTTTTTGCATTGCATATGATTCAAGGCCATGTGGAGCTGACATTCATGAATGAAAGAGGTAGTTCTCAGCTGGTCAATTAAGGTAATGGTTAACAAGTGAACAAAGGAAACCAAAATAAAAAACATTAATAGATCAAAGAAGCACGAATCACAGCAGCAACAGAACCTAAATTCCCACAATGACACATGCAATCACACACTGTGAATACATACCTGGTGTTCAGTTTCCATCTGATCCTCTGGAGGACTGGATTTGCCATGTTTGTCTCTTTGATTAAAGACAACATGTAATCAGTGTTCAATTTTATTGTTTTTGTGGAATCACAACTAAATATTCACTTGTATTTACTTGGCGGTCATTTGCATTTATTTATTTAATTTAATGTAATTGTGGTATAAATACTGTATAATAACTGGTGTTAAAGTAAAGAAAGTCATTTCTTGTGAACAATGGCGTCTCAGCAAGACAAATATCCTTTTTAAATACTTGTATTCAGTGGAAGCTTTCGTTTTAATCCTACACTGGGGTCAAATAAAAATGATTCTTATTATAGAACTGGAGTATAGTTTAAGTGGATAAAATTGGGTATGAGACACAGCTTACCTTTCTTTTTCTTCTTCTTGAAACTTTATTGGTATACCCATTGACCCGTCACTCTTCACAGACAAAATGCTGGGCTCAGGTGAGCCAGCTCTCTTCTTTTGATATCTATTTAAAAACAATATGTGTATTAATAAAACTGTACCAATGTTAATATATTGTGACGATGGGCCGTAAATCAGCTCTGTTTTTTACAACAGGTCTTTAGGCAACCTGTTTAGCACCATGGACAGCGGCAAAGGGGCGTGACGATGTAATCCTGCATGGCCGGCTTCCCATTTTCATATAAAAGGGAACCTAAGATCTGCACTGTCATACCCTGCACACCTCTGCACATTAAAGATAACTTATTGTATACAATGTATACATTATAGATAGATAGATAGATAGATAGATAGATAGATAGATAGATAGATAGATAGATAGATATTTTCTACATAACAGCTACTGGTACCATGTGCTCAAATTTCTGCTCAAAATGGTTTCTGTTTTGGTCCAGTCCTAGAATACTGGTTTTTATTTTCTGGTTTTTAGTTCTTGCTTGTCCTCTTGATTCTGATGGATATTGACTACTGGACCACCATTAAAATGTCATGCTGAGAAGACAATAATCACCACTCCAACTCTTCCCTATTGCAGAGGACACATATCACTTATGTTCTACAGCCTGGCACTATTGCTCCTCCAGTAGTTCCACCTGCAGATGTTATGGTCCCTCCAGCCTCCATTCATTTAACCTCCACCTTAAGACATTGTGTTTGAGGATCCAGAGCTGTCCCGACGTTTCTAAAGCATATGCTGTGTTTGTCTGTCGTCAAGTTTCTTGCACTTTTGGTTCTAATTATAGATTATACTTTTGCTCTTCCTAGACACAGTGCTGGATTCAGGCAACTCTGAACTCTTTTCCGTAATCAGACTAAAGAGTGTAGTGTAGGTACTTTAAATTGGTTATGAGACATTGCTTACCTTTCTTTCTCTTTCTCTTGAAACTTTATTGGTATACCCATTGACCGGTCACTCTTCATAGACAGAAGGCTGGGCTGAGGTGACTCAGGTAACGCTTTCTTATACCTAATTAAAACAATATGCACATAACCTAAGCAGCCAATGTGCACCTTATGTAAGATGTCTTGACAGACTGAGTTACATTTTTTAAATGGACAAACAATGCAATGTTAGGGAAATGTTCTTTTATAAAATATTATTTATTAATATTATTATAAATATTTTTTCTTTTCTATTAAAACTATTTACTAAACTGGTATAGTGTGGTGTATTGTCATGTAGGTGTAAAAAGAAATTAAGACATTATACAGTATGAGACATTACTTACTTTTCTTTCTCTTCCTCTTGAAACTTTATTGGTATACCCATTGACCCATCACTCTTCATAGACAGATTGCTGGGCTCAGGTGAGACAGGTCGTCTTCTCTGATATCTAATTAAAACATGTAATATAAGTGAACGTATGCATTTGATTTACATATCAGCTGCACTGTATTGCAGAAAGTGAGAACTTTTTTCTGCTTTGCATTGGGTTTTTCATTGCTATAAGCACCATGTGGATAAACAACCCTGTAGATAGTCTTCCTTAGCTAGTTAGTTTTTGTTAATTTATGTCAGGTCAATCTGTCTTGTCTCCGCTAGCCAGCTAACTAGGCCTCTTAGTTAGCTAGTTTTTCTGTTAATTTATGTTGTAAATTTATGTTGCATGTAGCACCTTGGTCCTGGAGGAACGTTGTTTCGTTTCACTGTGTACTAACTGTATATGGTTAAAGTGACAATAAAGCCTACTTGAACTTGAACTTGAAATTAGTTTTTAGCTTCAGTACTGTCTCTGCCCCTCATTGATCAAGTTTTTTGTTACCTGATGGTATCCAGCTGTTATGTAGTAGTTTTTTATTACTTTGTCTATTACATTCATAGTGCATTGTAATAATAATAATAATAATAATAATAATAATAATAATAATAATAATACCATACAGTACATTATTATTGGTATGATTGGCATATAGAACTCAACATAAACAACAATCACTTGTTCTTTATAAGAGCAGATTTCCGGATGGACAGACAAGCTGAAAACATCATATATTTTAATTGAATGACTCACCTCTTATCTTCTTCATCAGCAAGTGAACTCATTTTTAAGGACTTGTGATGTGTTTTCCTGATGTGATGCTGTTCAGGAGCAGACCTGCAATTACACATATGATTACATTTGAAAAATAATAATATATTGTAGCGTTTTTACGCCGGAAAGGATGCTGGAGAGATGAGTGAGCTTATTTGCTGCCCAATGCAATGGCTGGGAGTACTTTATTAGGCACACAGCCGGCATGGCATGAGCAGCACCTTCACTCAGGAGCCTACATCTAATTCAGCATCACGCTGAACTGGAGCACATTTCACACGTCACCCCCCCACACACACAAACAGGGCCGAAGCCACTAACCCAAACACCCTTCCCCATCATGGTGAGCACACCGACATTCCCGCAAGGCATGCTGGTCGTCAGCCGCCGCCCCGCCCACGCCACAATATATTTACTCGCATTTATTTGTCATCTGAATCTATTTCTGAATTACTTTTGCAGCGTGGTAGGGCACATTATCCTGCTAAAAGAGGCCAATACAATGCTGCTTCCACAAAGGGTGTACCTGGTCTGTAACTTGTTTAGGTCTACTGCAGAGCCCCCAAAAATAAAAAAGTCACACACTTTAATCTTCCGTTTGATCACAACATTTATTTTAGTCCTTCATTAATTTCTCTCCAAGATCTTGTATTGATGATGAGCGCCTTCTCTACCACATTCTAAAGATTCTCAATGGCGTTAAGGTCTGGACTCTATGGTGACTAAACCATGTGTAAAAATTATGTCTTAAGCTCCCTGAACCACTCTTTTACAATTTGAGTGAAATCTGATTAATCTTCTCACTGTTATCATCATCATCTCATCAGCATCTCGAATGTTGTATCAGGAAAGAAAAAAATGATTTGATGAAAAAACCTGGTCATTCAGTACATTTAGATTATTAGTTGACCAAGTATTTTTTGGGCACAAAACGTTGCTGAGCCTAGACCTGAGCGACTGAAGTAACTCCAGATCATAACACTGTCTCCGGAGGCTTGTATAGTAGGCACTACACATAATGGATAGATCGCTCTATCTGCCTCTCTTCTTACCCCGATGGCCCCATCACTCTGGAACAGTGTAAATCTGAACTCATCAGACCACACGACCCTTTTCCAATGCATTACAGTCCAGTCTTTATACACTCTAGAAAAGAAGAAGCCAAACTGAAGCCTTTTCTCTGAATAGTCTCACTGATAAGTGGTTTTCTTAAGGCTACACAGCTCTTTAGTCCTAATTCCTTGAGTTATCTTTGCACTGTGTGTGTTAAAAACTTTTAATATTAAACATACTGTAGCTGTTTGTGTTTTTTTTTTTTTTTTTTACTATTTGATTTCATGAATCACCTTTGATAAGTTATTTCATGTCATGCTCATTTAGGATGGACTGTGGGAGGAATAATAATAATAATAATAATAATAATAATAATACAGTATATAGTATAACAGTCCAAAGACTGTTGGAAAGCAGGGTACCAGCAGTAAACTCTTCTGCACAGGTCTAAAGGAGAAAAGCAGTGTCACATCTGTACCACCACGGTCCGGGGAAATAAGATCTGGGTCTCCGGAATACTGAGCCGCAGCTTTGTCCCCCCCTAGTGTGGTAAGGTGGTAGGTCTCCCCATCACTAATGATGTGCACCTGTGTCTCTCCCCGAACCCGTACAAGCTTGTCCGTTCACTGTTGGTGTCACCTGTTTGTTTTATGTCTTCTAAAGTCGAGCTATATCCACATGTCTCCTCCTCAGGACTAACTGGAGTCAGCAGGGTTGGGGTAAGGCCTGTCAAGGGACAGGCAGAGCGAAAGCAAGAGCAGGCCGAGACGCCGGCCACATCTGTGTTAAACTGCTTGTGACTTTGTTACACTTTCTGAACTAATCTACTGTGTCTGCGTGTGTGTGTGTGTGAGTCCGCCTGCAGATCCGGCCTGAGGAGGGTGACCGGGAGCTAGTTTTGTTTGGTTTTGTTTGTTTTATTGTTTATGCCTTTTTGGTTCAAGTTACTGTGCAGCAAATCCCGTGAAGAGAATAAGAGAAAAAAAAGATTTTTTTTTACAATAATCAATTAAAGAAGAAATCCATTGCACATTTGCCCATAATTGTGCTATGCCTCTCTATCCCGGCAGCTGGTCACAAGAGCTCTTTCCCCAGTTTAACCCCTCTATTTATAAGTACACTACTCACAATAAGTTAACCCTAACCCTAGAGATATTGTTATTTACATGAGTGCTTTTCCTATTTGCTCTGAATTTGAATGAAATAAGTAAAATTTCCATTTGATATTACTTATAATGTATGAGAAGAAACACCATTTTTATCGTTTACTATTAATTACCCCAAAAATTTAGACAATAACAGGGATAGCCCCAAACAACAAAAATTGACAATGTCAGTAGCTGGTGTTTCCACTATTTGCCGCAATGACGTCTCATGCTCCTCACTAGCCTCATAATGTTGTTCTGAGGCAATGCATTTCCACTCTTCCACAAGTGCTACACGCAGTTCTGCCAGGCCATGTGGGGGTGGGGTACGATTATCCAGTCTCTGCTTCAACTGGTCCCAGACATTGATGGCCAGACCATATGAGGCACTCCAACTTCCTGAAGTTGAGCTGTGACAATTCTGCCACTATGTGGTGGAGCATTATCATCCATGAACAGAAAGTTATGGGTGTGCTGGCAGAATTGGGGGATGATGATGGGTTCTATGATGTCTCTGAGGTAAGAACGTGCAGTGACTGAGCCAAACACAATAACCAAATCTGTTTTGCACCCCCTGGTGATGCCTGCCCAGACTGTTGCACCTCCACCACCAAAGCAAACCCTGAGGGCCATGTTGTAGTACCCCTCGCATCTCGTAAACGGGCCTGCAGCTGTGTGGCAGTTGCATAACGATGTCTGAGTGCATAGGTCCTTAAGTACTGGTCATCGTTTCGGTCTGTCACTCGTGGGGCTCCACTCCTGGGTCATGTCATGCCCAGTTAAAACTCTCTATTTACAGTTATAATAATTTATTGTCATTTTAATCAATTATTGGCCCAATAATCAATTAAACAGCAAATTTGTTGCAATTTTACCCATAATTCCTTTTGTGATATGCCTCTACCTATAACAGCTGCATGTCACAAGAACTTTTTCCCCAGTTTAACCCCTCTATTTACAGTTATATTTATTTATTTATTTTAATTTTAATCAATTATTGGCCCAATAATCAATTAAATAACAAATCTATTGAACTTTTACCCATAATTTCTTTTGTGATATGTCTCTCTCTTTCCCAGCTACATATCAGAAGAGGAATTGTGGGTAAAAGTTTTGTGGGTAAAAGGATTTGTTGTTTAATTGATTAATGTGGCAATAATTTATTAAAATCACAGTAAATGAATATAACTGTAAATAGAGGGGTTTTACTGGGTAAAAAGCTCTTGTGACATGCAGCTGGGATAGAGTGATGCATATCACAAGGGGAGTTATGGGGAAAAGTGCAATGGATTTGTTGTTTAATTGATTTTTGTGAATAGAATTAATCTTAAATATACTTTAGCTGTAGAAGTGCTGTGTGAGAAGTACCTGCCAATATCCCCTAATGACTGACTGTACTTTCAGTTTTCTACGTTTTCACAGAGTGAGTGTAATTTTTACACGGTCCCTAAGCCGCACACATTTCGCTTTTAATTCCTCCCAGGATACATATTTTTGTGCATATCGACTTCAAACATATCGAAATGTGACAGTTTCTACTTGAAATTCATTTAAGGCAAACAGGTGAACATAACACAAGACCCAATATTAGTTCCAAACCTACATGTTGAATGTAGAGAGGCGACAAAAGCTGAACATCAAACGATCATCGAACATCAAACGGACTTCACCGCAGTACAGAATTCTAACTTTACAGCATTTGAACCAGACTAAACTCACACAAAACACTCAAATTCAAACACGGAAGAGTCTCACTGACCCGTGACACCTGCACCTCGCAAATTAGGATTAGAAGAAGAAGAAGGAAAGATAAACCTCCCGTTTTTATTTTACAGTCAGAAATATAGTTTATAGTAGTATAATTATGTCCATATATTTAATATCCGTATGGTAAATTAGTGCTACTTACAGTACGCTGTGATGCCTGAATAAATTCCTGCGTCGAGCTTCGATCCTCTCACTTTCACTTTCTTTTCTTCTTTTCTTTATTTTTTGTTTGCAGTCACGTGACTAACTTTACAAATCTGCCACAAAGCCAGTCTGGTCTAAAGCTGCTTTGGGAGCATGAACATTTTTCAAAGCACTATAAAATAACATTTAATTTAATTCTGTTTTGCGGTCGATAGTGTCAGCTGATTAGAGAAGAACCAGCCAGTCAGAAGTGGTGTGTGTAAGCCTGTGATTGGCATAACCTGGAGCCAAATGGGAGGAGCTGAGACCTGGCTAGATCTAGTGGGCGGGGCTTGAGACATAATTGGGCCAGGTAGATCTCCGCACAGTTAGAGTCCGCTCGAACTGGATGTACCTGTATCGCTCGGTAAGAACACAGTACTTTAAAGATAAACTTTACATTGAAATGTATATAAAATGCATATCTTACATTTATCGCTGTCTCGATATGACTATGGTTGCTATGTTTTCACACCCTTGAACAGAAACGTCAAAATAACATAATTGAACACAAAATGCAGTTTTTAAATGAAGGTTTACGTTACGTATGGCCCTGTGTGAAAAAGTGATTGACCCCCTTGTTAAAAAATAACTTAACTGTGGTTTATCACACCTGAGTTCAATTTCTGTAGTCACCCCCAGGCCTGATTACTGCCACACCTGTTTCAATCAAGAAATCACTTAAATAGGAGCTACCTGACACAGAGAAGTAGACCAAAAGCACCTCAAAAGCTAGACATCATGCCAAGATCCAAAGAAATTCAGGAACAAATGAGAACAAAAGTAATTGAGATCTATCAGTCTGGTAAAGGTTATAAAGCCATTTCTAAAACTTTGGGACTCCACAGTGAGAGCCATTATCCACAAATGGCAAAAACATGGAACAGTGGTGAACCTTCCCATGAGTGGCCGGACGACCAAAATTACCCCAAGAGCGCAGAGACAACTCATCCGAGAGGCCACAAAAGACCCCAGGACAACATCTAAAGAACTGCAGGCCTCACTTGCCTCAATTAAGGTCAGTGTTCACGACTCCACCATAAGAAAGAGACTGGGCAAAAACGGCCTGCATGGCAGATTTCCAAGGCGCAAACCACTTAAGCAAAAAGAACATTAAGGCTCGTCTCAATTGTGCTAAAAAAACATCTCAATGATTGCCAAGACTTTTGGGAAAATACCTGGTGGACAGACGAGACAAAAGTTTAATTTTTTGGAAGATGCGTGTCCCGTTACATCTGGCGTAAAAGTAACACAGCATTTCAGAAAAAGAACATCATACCAAGAGTAAAATATGGTGGTGGTAGTGTGATGGTCTGGGGTTGTTTTGCTGCTTCAGGACCTGGAAGGCTTGCTGTGATAGATGGAACCATGAATTCTACTGTCTACCAAAAAATCCTGAAGGAGAATGTCCGGCCATCTGTTCGTCAACTCAAGCTGAAGCGATCTTGGGTGCTGCAGCAGGACAATGACCCAAAACACACCAGCAAATCCACCCCTGAATGGCTGAAGAAAAACAAAATGAAGACTTTGGAGTGGCCTAGTCAAAGTCCTGACCAGAATCCTATTGAGATGTTGTGGCATGACCTTAAAAAGGCGGTTCATGCTATAAAACTCTCAAATAAAGCTGAATTACAACAATTCTGCAAAGATGAGTGGGCCAAAATTCCTCCAGAGCGCTGGAAAAGACTCGTTGCAAATTATCGCAAACGCTTGATTGCAGTTATTGCGGCAATTACTTTTTCACACAGGGCCATGTAGGTTTGGATTTTTTTTCTCCCTAAATAATAAAAGCCATCATTTAAAAACTGCATTTTGTGTTTACTTGTGTTATCTTTGACTAATAGTTAAATGTGTTTGATGATCAGAAACATTTAAGTGTGACAAACATGCAAAAGAATAAGAAATCAGGAAGGGGGCAAATAGTTTTTCACACCACTGTATAATCATAGTTTTTTTTTATTATTTCAGATTAACCTGTACAGATGCATCAGACAATACTTTTGCGAGGACAGGATCCCCTGCTGTCTATCCAGAGATGCACAGTGTGCTGCCAAAAATACCACTGTACCTACTGTAAATCGGTTTACAACCATTTGCATGAGCTCCAGAATCATGTAGCTAATCACATGCGAAATGCAGTTCAAGAAGAAGGTATGTGTGTTGTGAATAATTTTAATTGTAGTACTGTGCGTGTGAGAAACACATCATGCTAGTTAAACCTTTAAGTTTTTGCATTGTCATTTCTTCCTAGCATTTAAATCTTAAATATATTGTTCATTTAATATGTTCTCCTGTTGTGAAACTTTTGGGAATTTTGAATTTCACATACTTACGTTTTTAAAATTTTTTTTTTTAATAGATTTTCTGTATTACGTTACTTAATTTCATCACTGCAAGGGCTGGTGTAGAGTCTGTCAGGCATTTGTTCCAGCTGAGTAGTTGCATGTTCAGCTAATAGTTTTTAAACCAGGGCTTTATTTGGTAGAATTTCATGTGTTCTGCTTGGACAGAACAAAACCTTCACCTACACTGGCCTTGGTGTTTGGTGGCAGTGTGGTAAAAAATATATAAAAAAAGGATCTTAATGTTGTTGTGCTCTTGAGCAAGGTGTTTCACCACAAAACCTCAGCATAGGCAATGCATTGTATTAAACATGTAAATGAAACAATTGTGCTAATTTTGTCATAATGTCATTTTTTAAGCCATGCTCTCCTATATATGTTCAAAAAAAGACATGGGGTGCAAGCCAAAAAATAACCTGTGAATTGGATGAATGCAACACAAATGCTGAATTTGCAGTGAGGAGTGGAATTGTTCCTTATGAGTGGACTCATCTTAAGTCATTGCTATTCTGTCCCCATTCAGACACCACACCCATCATTTTAGATGAGGAGGTACTGACAGAAATGGTTGCTTGTAGGTCTTTTGGGGATGCAAGGAAACAGAGCTGCTTAAACCAACGAAAGGCAGCTACTGATGCAGGTGTTCCACTTTCTGTTGAGGTGACTGTTGGAGGACCTCCATCCAAAAAGTTCATTTCAGTATATGAGCCAAAAGTGGCAGATTTTGAGGTACAGCTTTTTAAGTTCTTTGCTTGTGAACTTTTCATATCTGTAGTTGAGTGTTAAGAAAGAATGCAGTGCACAGATGTCACAAATAACCCGCTATGGGTGAACTGAGTTCAAAGTGCACTTTTTTAACAAAACTATAAACAAAGACAAAAACATTTACCGGACATGACAGCTATATAATGTATTTATTGAATATGGTCTAATTGTAAATTGTCCAAAATTTACAGGGTGCCCCTCTTCAGCTTGGAGGAATTGATTGTGGGGTATTCATGTTGATGGTAAGTGGTCTTATAATTGCTATGCAGCTGTGTTTGTGTGCTAAACACCACATTTGTGAATAAAGTTTTGTTTTTGTTTTTTAGTGTGCACTCCATGTAACGCTCTCAAAGCCATTTGATTTTGCTGCGGTGAGTTTGCATCAATTTATGGTTATTTATAAAGCAAAAAGGATGGTGAGAACATAAAAAAAAGACTAAGCCTTTCATTTGCTATCTTTTATCAGTCTGACATGCCTATAATCAGGAAGTGGTGGTGCTATCAGTTAATTCAGACATTTCCTCTGACAAGGTATGGTACTGATAATCATACTTTTGATTTAAACATCCATACTGTGGATTTCCAGTGTGCAGACAATATATAAACAATGCATGCCTAAAACCATGCCTAATGTTTGTCACTTGCCACAGTCAAGTCCAACAACTAGTCACCCAGGAACAACTACCAAATCCAGATGACATGATGGAAGTCACTTCAGCTGAGTCAGATAGCATGGAGATCACCCCAACCACAGGAATCTATGTATGTAGACACAATGTTTATGTATTGCTTGAATCGTTTATGCATTTACCTTTTCTGTTTTATATAGGTGTTTATAAGCAGAACTTCACTAATTACATTATTATTGGAATCCTTATATTGCACACAGGACTCAGCGGCAATGAAAAACATTTTGCTGGTCTGTAAGTGGGTGGAGGAGAACCAACACCAATTTGCTGGGAAGATTGAACTGCCAAAGATCCTGAAGATGAAGGAGGAAGATGCATTGTTGGCTATCACAGTGCGAGACTTGTTCCTAAACACCATGTTTTATGAAGGTGAAAGGGATGAAGAAGAAATCTAGGCTCCTTTTCTTTTTACTTTTCAGAGAGTAGAGGACATGGACATTTTCTTGGAGGAAATACGAGACAAAAGAGACATCCGTGTGTCTTGTTTACACAACCCTCACTTGTGAATGTACTAGTGGGGTACTGTAATGTAAATATTAATTTTTGTTTTGTAAAATTTCTTTAATATTTTGTGTGAAAAATTAGTGTTGTGTTCTTGAAATATATTTATTTATTTTAATATAGTTATACCATTAAATCTTGTGAAAATAAGTGTTGTGTTCTTGAAATATATTTATAATTTTATGACTTCTTATTATGACATTTTATCTAAATTTAAGATTTATTTTGTGTTGCACATTTTCCTGTTTTAGGTTAACAGAAACAAATAAATCCAGCAAAAGACTTGTAGGACAGTGGAGTATGTGACCATTAAATGAAGTTGCATGGCTGGTTTTAGGCTACTGGACTGGTCACTTCTTCCCATTTAAGATAGTAGTAATAAAACATAAAAATAGCATAGTGTGTAGCCTATGAAGGTGGAGTCTGTCTAAAATTATGGTCAGAAATCAGTAAAACAAACTTCATAATTTATTATTATTATTTATTACATTATTAATCAGATGCTTTAGAATAGTTGATGAATTAAAGAGGGGTGCACAGATAGTTAGCAAACGGTTTTATCCAAAGCGACTTAAAAAGTGAGGAAACTATTCATCCTTATAAGTAGTAAATAAGACAAGCTTACATAAATACAACGTTTAAAAAGGTATTAGAAACACACACATTTATATAGTGTGAGTAATGTTCTTGTCAAGTATTTGTATAAACCTACACTATTTGTGGGCAATAAAGCATTATTAAAAAAAAAACTATTTACGTAATGCTGTCACAGATGAGACATAACGTTATCAGATGTGTGTTCTAGCTGAAAGTGCTTATGAGACTGGTGAATGTGGGTTTAGGAACTGGTAAGTGACATCCCTTTTGCCATCCAGAAGTGGGTGGGACCATGGTAAACCATAATGATTTCAATACACTTAATTACACTTAATACACAAAATACACTTAATACACAAAATAATGGATGAGTGTAAAATGTGGAAATGTTTGATGGAGTGAGTAATACCATTAAAGGGAAAATGACATTTAAACTCTTTTAAAATAAATATTATATACCATGTTATTCTTGTTTTACATCATAGTTTAGTGAATAGTCCTAACACAGATACTAAACCCTGTAATTAACCTCTGAGGTAAGTCAAATGTTCTTGCAGCATCTCACAGTCAGACCCTGGAACCTGACACGCTGGAGCCGAGACGTATAAACACTGAGGCACAACCGAGACTTCTTGCTTATCTATTGTATAAGTATATACAGTAAGTGTTACTGCTTATTCTGTGTTTTATATATTTAAAACATCATGGCACAGACAAGAGTTTGGATGGATGTTATATGTTGGATGAAGACCCCAAAGTCTTTATACAGGCCCCTTTTTTATTATTTTGTTTGGCTAAAAGAAGTGGCTCCTTCTGCTGAAAAAACAATGACCAAACCCTTTATCAGAATATTATATGAAATAAATAAATCAATAAATAAAATCTAATAGCGCGGCTCTTTATTCATTAACTGCTAGACTGAACAGTCTCACTACTAGTATAAACTCTTAACTAATAACAAATACACCTACAACAAAATACATCATGCTCTTACTGATCATCTATCCAGAGCTGTATACTGATGACTGTTAATAACTTCTTCCACAAATAGTTTATATAGTTTATTCAGCATATTCAGGAGTTCACCCAAATGAGGATGGGTTCCCTGTTGAGTCTGTTTTCTCTCAAGGTTTCTTCCCATTGCTATCTCAGGGAGTTTTTCCTTCCCACTGTCGATGACACCCTTGGCTTGTTCATCAGGGACAATCTCATTATTATTTAAACACATTTATTCTTACTCATACACACTTCCATAAATGTTCTTTTCATATTGTGAAGCTGCTTTGAGACAATGACCATTGTTAAAATTGCTATATAAATAAAATTGAATTGAAGTTCTTCAATTTCTGAACACATGTTTAGCAAATGTGCTGTAAAAAAACATTTTTATTGCGAGTGAAGACAGTGAAACAGATGTTTTAGTAGTAGACAACACAGCATTTGCCATATTTAATGGAACCATGAATTCTACGTTGTACCAGAAAATCTAGAATGACAATGTCCGGCCATCAGTTCGTCACCTCAATCTCAAGCATAATTCCCTTACAGGCCTGGAGATTCAGATTCTGAAAGAAAGATAGATTATCAGAGCAGTTTATTTTATTATAAACGACCAGTCCTTTTAAGCTATTCTGAATATCAAGATTTCCCAGGTGACCTTATATACTGTTAATGTTCTACATGAGAATTAATATGCTGTATCAGTAACTCACTCCAACGTCTCCAGTGTGTACTTTTCATCCTCCTTTATTTCAGAGAGCAGCTTCACTCCCTGTTCTCCTAAATCATTACCGCGCAGATCGAGCTCTCTCAGGTGTGACTTTGTCCTCAGAGCTTCAGCAAGAGCGACACAGCCTTCTTCTGTAATGCTGCAGTTACGCAACCTGCAGGAGAAAAAAACATTTAACTTCAACAGAGTTGAAGACTCTGTTAACTTTAAACAGAGTTAAGATACAAATTGTTAAGAGACAAAACTAATTATTGAATATTAACTTCTTGTTTTTATTCCATTTGCTGTTTCTCCACATCGTAATGACTTGTGTGTGCGATTTTATTTTGTGTTTGTAAGTGTGTGTGTAGCGCGTGTACTGTTTTTTATAACATAACCGTGTGTGCGCACGTGTAAAGCAAAAGAAAGTCTCATTAGAGAGGTTAAAGATCTATTTTCTCTTTCTCTGTCGTTATGTGTGTGTGTGCGCGTAATTTGACACCATGCCCCTTCACACACACACTCTCTCACCTTTACACTCTCCCCCCCCAGCCCCTCTAGGCTTCACACACACACACACACACACTCTGCTCTACACAGAAACACTGCTCTGGCACGATTCTTATCAAAGGTAAAGTGCAGGTACATAGTTTTTTTTTACTTTACAGCAGTGATACCGTTGTTTCTTGCTAATTTTACCGACAAAACAGTCTTTCCGTTAATGTGTGTGTGTGTGTTTGTGTGAAATTCAAATAAGAAAGGAGAAAGGTTTACTGTGTAAGATTAAAGGGGGATACGGGAGGGGCTGAAAGTAACTTTAGCTTTTACTTTAGCTTCACACAAATAAACAAACACACACAGACACACACACAAACACATACACAGAGCGCCTGTACGCATATACAGAAACACTTATCTGTCTGGATTTCTTTTTTTTTTAAGTTTTTTAAAGGTAAAGTGCAGGTTAATTTGTTTTATTTTTATTTTTACTTTATATTTTGTATTTGTTATTTTTATGTATTTATGTGGGCTATGGAACAAATAATTTCAGTATTCCATTATATATATATTTATATATATATATATATATATATATATATAAATATATATATAGATTTCTTCAAGATTTGAAGACAAAATAATGTTAAATCTTATCTTACCTAAGGATCTCGAGTTTACAGTGAGGACTCTTCAATCCAGTAGAAAGATCTTTGACTCCTGAATCCTGAAGTTTATTATCACTCAGGTCCAGCTCTCTCAGACATCGAAAACATGAACTTAGAAGTTTTGTCAGTATTTCACCACTTTCCTTTGTGAGATTACAACCACACAGCCTGTACCAAAAAAAGCAACACACATATCATACATTATTTAGATTTCAAATCCTTTAAAAAACTGATTTAACATATATTTGATTATTGAAAAATACTATACATATTGTTTGACATCAAATCATTTAACATATATATATATAATGTCTGATCCTTTTCCAGTTACAAAAAACCCAGATTCTGTAAATATGACCAACCGTTTATTTGTTAAACAGTACATTTGGCCTCAATAAAAACTATGAACTACTCAGCTATGTGTCTGGTTTGAATGACTTAAGGAGATTAAATAAATGGTCCTCCTACCCAGGGCTGGACTGGAACAAAAAAATAAGCCCTTGCATTTTTGGTCGAGGCAGCCCACTACAACCCAGATATGGTCCAGTCAGACACCACCCATATACAGTGTCAATCAATAAATTATTATATTATGACAGGTTTTACCTTAATGGACAGTTTACAATGCGTCGTAGCTAAGAGACATGGAAGGTGAAGTGAATATGTCGCATTGAAGGTCGTCCAAGAGTCGGACGGCACCCTTGACTATCTTGGTCACAGTGAATGGGGAGAAACGAGGGGAGAGTTTACGTGACAGTGTCTTTAGAGAAATGTCAATGGCGGCCAGCATGACACTTTCTCCCCACATGATTGTAGCGATGAACAGGGCTCCCAAAGAGAGAGACAGCAGTCAATTGAGCACATTCCAGAGACCCTCTCCCATGGTTGCATGTCGCCATCCCGGTAATCTTATCTGATCTGCGATTATAAAAGAGCGTCTGCAAAACGAAGCTGCAATCTTATCTGATTCGCGATCATAAAGGAGCGTCTGTAAAACGAAGCTGCAGGTAACTTCACAAGGCATAAGACCAGGCGCCTCGAAATAAACCCCAAAAAACAGGGTGTAAATCAGTGATCCTTTAAACAAAGTCGACAGTTTTACAGCTTCATCCCAAGTTGGGGGGGTGGGGGGTGGGGGTGTTGAAGTTGGACCACCAAGTCACACTTTGACACTCTCCAGAGCACATGCCTTTCAATGAACAAAGAGGCATACGACATGGACACTATTTTAAACCATCTTTAAAGTATGCCAGTAGGGAAAAACGTGGATGCATATATTTACTCAGCACGTATGTTTTATGTAAATTTAAAGATTCGATACACCTCTGACCCAGAGCTAAACATTACATATTAATGAAGAATGCGTTGGGCATTGTGTCCACATTAAAATGTCTACATTTATTGGTGGAGAATGCGATGGTCATTCGTTGTCATTATTATGTAAACCCTACATGATACTTAAACCCAATACTCTGCTCTTGTGACTTTCATTGATCTAGTAAACAGTACTAAAATAACTTAATTAATTTTCACTTTACAAACTGTCTTTATGTGTATGTGTGTGCGTTTAAGTAGCGTAGTTTCATGAATCATAGATAAGTCAAATAAATTCTTGTTCCTTTATAAAGAACTGTTGTCTTGGTCATGTATTTTAAAGTCTAAACATTTGCCCAGATAATCATAATTGCTAAATACTAGATTTTGTGTTATCATCGTTGGCCATGTGATAAGCAGAAGATACACTAAATTATGCTAAACGCTGGACGGGTAGTTTATAAAGTGTACATTATAAATTTAAAATCAGGTAATCAAATTAACCCGAATCGTTGAAGATTCGATACACCTCTGACCCAGAGCTAAACATTACATATTAATGGTGAGGAATGCGTTGGGCATTGTGTCCACATTAAAATGTCTACATTTATACATTTGAGACCAAGAACGGTGAGGAACAAGTAAGGGTCTTAGGAGAATGGCAGGGGGTTGACTGTCGCGCTTTTAGCGCGTGCAGATGTCGCAGGCTGCCACAATTCTGGACACGTACTCTTCTAGTGTGGACCACCAAAAGCGTTGTTAAATGCAAAGCAGTCTGGGCGGAGCCTGGGTGACAGGAGAGCCTAGATTTGTGGCCCCATTCCAATTGGGGGGAACATTGCTTGGTCCGGGTTCCTGGGTTAATGCTTGCTTGACATTTGTCTCGAGGTCTAGTTCCATGACAGCGAGATGGCAGGATAGTGTCACATGGCATGGGATCTTGGGATCAGGAGAACTGTCGAGGGAGTGTGTCTGGTTTGGTGTTCTAAGAGCCTGGCCGGTAGGACAGGACGAAGTTGAACAGCACCCATCAAGCTTGAAGAGCATTAAGTCTCTTGGCAGTGTGTAGATTCTTATGGTCTGTCCACACTAGGAATGGAAGCTCGGTTCCTTCCAGCCAGTGTCTCCATTCCTCCAAGGCTAGCTTGATGGCCAGAAGCTCTCTGTCACCCACATCGTAGTTTCTCTCGGCTGGGGACAGATGATGAGAGAAGAATGAACATGGGTACAGTTTGTTATCCCGCGAGGATCTTTGGCAAAAAATCCCTCTGACACCACAACACATCAACCTCTACTATAAACTGCCAATCGAACTATATCCCCTAATAAAGCAGCGGTAAAAGATGGCAAAACCCAGGAAACGTTGGAGGTCTCGCCGTAAAGCTGGGGATGGCCAGTAACCGCCTGAAACTTGTCTGGTTCCATTTCCAGCCTTGAGGAGGAGATCAAAAAGCTCAGTAACGTGGTAGACGTTGTGTGAAACTCGAATTTCTCTGCCTTAACATACAGTTTGTTCTCTCTATAAGACTAGATGGACATGGCAACAATGCTCCTCCAGTCCACTGTTGGGCCCTTGAGCAAGGCCATTAACCCTCAACTGCTCAGATGTGTAATGAGATAAAAATGTAAGTCGCTCTGGATAAGAGTGTCTGCCAAATGCCCAAATGTAAATGAGAGAATATCATCTAAACAGACAGAACACAAAGGAGTTTAGGAAGTCTCGGAGGACGTCATTGATTAGGGCCTGGAAGACCGTGGGTGCTGAATTCGGATGAGGTGGTATGCATTGTGTAGGTCCAAATTGGTGAAGACCTCAGCTCCTTGGAGAACTTCGAAGGCAGTGACCATGAAAGGGTAGCGCTTCCTGACAGTAATTTCGTTAAGCACTTGATAATCAATGCAGGGGCGAAGGGACTTGTTCTTTTTCTTGACACAGAAGAAACTTGCCACCTTGGGGGAGGAGGATGGCCTGATTATTCTGTCAGGGGGCGTGGCTGATTGTGAAGAATTCAGGTGCAAAAAAATTGACAGTGAGGGAGAGCAAGCGAATTCCGCTCTTCTGTGACACAAGAGCATTAAGGAGGGAGAGTGTGCCAAGGCACCCAGAGAAAGTGGAGACGAGACGTTAAGCGAAAGCATGGTCGAGAAAACATCAGTTGGCATCAGGTGAAAACATCAGAAATAAGTTGGCAAATAGATGGAGCCAAAACATAAAAAAAAAGATGTAGTCAAAAGTAAAATCGATAATGGGTAATTAAAGAGTGAATTGACAGATCCAAAATGTAAAACAAAAGCCGCAGTCAGAGGGGAAAGCATAAGATCAAAACAGGAGAAATCAATGAGCGAGGGCAACAATATCCGAATCGTGAAATGAGAGCGAGAAAACAAGGTTGAAACAAAGTTGGTAATGTGAAATCGTGAATCAAAAAATGCTGTACACACACGCATACAGACACAAAATAAAATATGTTTTACGCACACACACGTGGTCAGTGTTATAGTAAACAGTACACGCGTGCACAGATGTTGACTATACCAGAAAGATATAAGCACTAAGACCCAGCAGGGGAGACGATTACCCACAATTCCTCAGCGCAAGAAAGAGAAAAACCGTTGGCTTAGTTGTGATCACGTGACGTCGGCGTTAAAAGCGCATGTGTAAAACATGATATTCCACTGTATTATATTTTTGTGCATGTAGGGGTGTGGAAGAAATTAATCAGTCCGGGAGCACAATAATAGAAATGTCTGTCCTGTAACACTGTCCTGTTGGTGAATAATCCCAATGTAACATGTGCGGCATGTAGATGTGTAGAGGCGCGGATGCTTGCTCTCGCTTTTCCTTTTTTGCAGGTGGCCCCGTCCTGATTGGACGTGCGCTGACGTGCCCGGTGATTGGTCGTCCTGGGACCGGCGCGTCGCCTTAAGGTCGCAGACGAAAGCCGGAAGCGCGCGTTGGGGTGTTGGTTGGGATGTTGGCTTGTGCTGTTACGAAAATAGAACTGTTGGGTCGCGCCAGTGTTTTTGAGCGTGTGTGTGGTGTGAGTTGTGAGTGGTGGTCTCTTTTGTTTTCGTTAATTGTGTTTGTAAATATTGTTAATAGTTATTTTTGTTTGTATATACATTTCTTTTGATGGAAGCAGTAGGGGTTGGGTGCCATTTTTGTTAGACCCGTTTTCTCCTGTTTTTGTATGTTTAGTTAGGGAGATAGTTTAGCCCTGTGTTTTTGGTTTAGTTTTCTTTGTAGTTTAGTTAGTTTCTGGGAGGAGATAGGGCAGGGTTTTTGTTTATTGTTTTGGCCTTGGCCCAACCCTGAAGCCAAGAGCTTCCGGTGTGTGTGTGTGAAAAATAAAAAGAGAAAAACAAAGACAAAGTTATTGTTTAAGATTTTATTATTTATTACGCCCTGGGACCCTAGACCTGGGGACGTAATAAAGTTTTTTAACTTTATTTATTTTTTGGATAAACGAACTTGCTCTGAACGTCTTAGACGTTTATGTTGTGTTTTGTAGTGGCGCTTGATTGACTTCTACACCGGCGTTCGTTTGTCTCTGTCTAACGTCAGCCTGCAGCCCAAATTGTAGTTTGTGTGTTAACCTGTGGGGGCAGTGTGTCGGGAACTGGATATGAAAGCCCGCCGCTACCGGGTTTACTCTCTGACTGCACAACGTCGGATTAAAGGAAGTTTTTTTTGTGGTTTATGAAGTAATGCAAAAATTTCTGTGTAAGTTTTTCAACAATAATTTTTTTTTATTTTGCCCTTTTCCGCATTTCCCTATGTATAGCATGTAGGGTCATGGGATATATCCAGTCCCCCGAAGCGTTAAATTAACGCGAAGAAAACGAACAAAAAAGCAGTTTCCTTCCGTTCGTTGGGATTTGAACGGCAAGAAAAAGCTGCATGCAAAGTTTTTTTAATGCCTTATAAATGCGCAGCCGGACAAACGCACGTCACTAAAGCCCGTGTGAACACTCTCATTGACTCCTATGTGTAGAAAAATTGCCGCTTCAAATTCTAATTTAAAATCTAATTTTATTTGTCACGTACACAGTCATACACAGTACGATATGCAGTGAAATGCTTTTTCGACTGCCAGTGACCTTAAAATAAAAGCTTAAACATTAAGAAATAAATATGAATAAAGGAAATATGTTAGAAAATAAAGTTAACTGGTAAAATATACTGTACAAGTAAAAATAAAGATATATTGCAATAAAAGAAATATGGTAAAAAATGAAATTAACTAGTAAAATATACTGTGCAAAGTAAAATAAAATAAAAAATACTGTACAACAGAAATGAAGAAATGACTGAGGTGTGCAAATATGCATAAAATGACTTCTTAGAGTGTCATATTATTAAAGTGATTTGTCCAGTGGTCCATAAATGAAAGTATAAGTATATAGTGCAAAAGTGTGCATGAATGTGTCCATAGCGGCCATGAGTGCCCAGTCAGTGTTGGATGTAAAAGAGATGATATTAGTCCTGTATTGTGTTGTGGTTGAGAGACCTTATGGCCTGCGGGAAGAAGCTCCTCCTCAATCTCTCTGTATTGGTCTTCAGGGAGCGGAATTGCTTCCCAGACCGCAACAGAGAGAACAGTCCATTGTTGGGATGGCTGAGGTCCTTCACGATCTTCCTGGCCTTGGTCCAGCACCATTTGCTGTAGATCGAGTGCAGGTCAGGGAGCTCGGTGCGGATGATTCGTTCAGCTGAACGCACCACCCTCTGAAGAGCTCGCCTGTCCTGCATGGATGCTCTCTATGGTGCAGGAGTAGAAATACCTAAGCACCTTGGAGGGCAGTCTAAAGTCTCTCAAGCGTCTGAGGTGGTAGAAATGCTGTCGGGCCTTTTTCACCACGGTGTTGATGTGACAGGACCATGACAGGTCCTGCGTGATGTGAACACCTAGGTATCGAAAGCTGTCCACTCTCTCCACTGGGCTGCTGTTGATGACTGGGGTCTGGTAGTTCCTCTCCTGCTTTGTACAAAAGTCCACAATCAGCTCCTTTGTCTTGCTGACGTTCAGGAGGAGATTGTTCCTCTGGCACCATTTCTCCAGATTTCCAATCTCCTCCAGGTAGGCCGACTCATCGTTGTTCGTGATCAGGCCCACCACAACAGTGTCGTCAGCAAACTTGATGACGGCGTTGGAGTTGGAAGTGGCCACACAGTCAAATGTGTACAAAGAGTACAGCAGGGGGCTCAGAACACAGCCCTGGGGGGCTCCAGTGCTGAGAGTGAGGGAGGCTGAGACATGTCTGCCCATCCTTACTGCCTGTGGTCTGCCAGTTAAGCAATTGGAGATCCACTGACACATAGATGAGCTGAGTCCCAAGTGCTCTAGCTTGGTGGTGAGTGTGGAGGGAATTATGGTATTAAATGCAGAGCTGTAGTCAATGAACAGCATTTTCACATAATTCCCCTTACGAGTGTCCTGGTGAGTGAGAGATGTATGGAGGAGATGTGAGATTGCATCGTCCGTTGAACAGTTTGGACGATATGCAAACTGTAGTGGGTCGAGTGTGTCCGGTAGTGAAGAAATGATGAAGTCTCTGACCAGGCGTTCAAAGCATTTTATCACTACTGAGGTGAGGGCTACAGGGCGATAATCGTTTAGGGGAAGCAGGATGAGGTTTCTTCGGGACAGGAACAATGATGGACTCTTTGAAGCATGTCGGGATCACCGACTGAGATAAAGAGATGTTGAATATCTCAGTGAACACAGGTGCTAGCTGGTCTACGCAGGCTCTGAGGATACGGCCTGAGATGCCGTCTGGTCCTGCTGCTTTCCTGGTGGTCACTCTCTTGAAGGCTCTCCTCACGTTGTGCTCGGTGATGATGAACGCGTTTCCGGTGCTGGCAGTGTCTTCCTGTCTGCAGCCGTTAGCGCCGCTAGCATTAGCATCGCTAGCGTCTTTAGCTGCAGCCTCGAAGCGAGCGTAGAAAGTGTTCAGCTCGTCTGCCAGAGTTGCGTCCGCGTTCGTCATACCGGATGTTGGTGCTTTATAGTCCGTTAGCTTGATCCGCGCTCACCGGAGAGACAGACTTTTAAACTGTACCCTTTCTTCAGTTGTCATGGGGAATATGAGATTGCTGTGAAATAAGATGAAGGAGCTTTTGGCAAGGTGCAGTAGGAATACGGTCAAGTTTTATGTGCTCCATGGAGACCTGGCTGAACACCCATGTATGCATCCAATACAAACATGTCTTTCTGGCTTCACAACACTGTTGGAGAAGAGGATTCACCAGTGGTGTGGTAAGAAAAAGGTAGATGGGCTCACTGTGCTTAACAAGTGGTTCATTCCTGCACATATAACAGTGAAAGAATGAATTTGCACAATGGACATCAAGCTACATGCCCTCAGTATGTGGCTTTACTACATGCTGCAGTAATTTTTACCTGCTATTCTACTTGCTATTTTATTCCTCCCTCTGCTGTCTGTATAGTTCAAGTTCAAGTAGGCTTTACTGTCACTTCAACCATATACAGTTAGTACACAGTGAAACAAAACAACGTTTTTCCAGGGCCAAGGTGCTACAGAAAATGTGTTTTCTCGTATGTGTACAGTTTATTTTTTACACAGAATCGTATTAATTGTGGATACATATACGTTTGAATCTTCAAAGCTATACTGTAGTACTGTTAAAAGTTTTGGCCTGTTGTAAAAAAAATCATGTAAAATGAGGATGCTTTCAAAAATAATTTCATGAATAGATTTTCTTTCAATTAACTTCTATTAACTAAATTAAATTTTAAATTAAAAATTTTAAAGTTTAATGGAATAGCTGTGTAAAAGGTGCTGAAGCTGACATGCCACTGGTCTTTTATATTAATGTTGTTCGGAAGCCTGGGCAATGATGTAGTTTCGACATCCATCGACTGAACAGCTTTTTTTTAACTTGTTTCCATGTTATTGTTGTTCAGCAATGGCATGGACGTGATGTTTTGGCAAAAGAGGGGTGGGATGGTGGTTGGTGCTCGAGGTGTTGACTGAAAGCTGTGACTGAGTAAATTGGACGTCACAGCAGTCCAATCGTGAAAAGACACAGCTACTTTATGCAGGCTGTGTGCATTTTACTGTGAATTGACTGTTTTGAAACTTATGGTCGTTTCATAGCCCCTATGGGATTGATTTTTGATTTTTTTTGTCCTACAGGTTTTTTTTTTTTTTGCACATAATATAACAAACTACATTGTTACATTAAGTATATTTGTTTTTATAGCATTGAATATGTACATTGTAGGACAACATTTGCAGATTGTGAAATAACACGTATATAAAAAAAAATCAAATGTGTGCATTGTATCTATGGAAGATTGTAGGAAATTTCAAAACATATGTTGTATATCTGTACATTTGTAAAAGTCACATTTCCAAAAATTTAGGACCCACCTTCTGTCATTCATAAACAACTACCACTCCAAGTTTTTAGAGCATTGTGCAGTTCTAACTTTTGGTTTGTTTTTCATTCTTTAGATGCCCTACAACAACAACAGCTGAAATAACTTCTAATAGTTAAAGTCATTTTGTCATCCAGTTTATAATAATTTGTATGTAAGTTGTAGTGTGTTTTATTATATAGTTGTTTTATTCTAATTGTGATGTTACTTCCTGTTTAAATGGGTATGAAGCATAAATAAATAAATATGTTTACATGTAAACTGAAGGATGTTGAGTTACTGACTTTTTGTTTAAAAAAAAAAAAGCTTTTCAGCCCTACATGGTCTCTGTTTTAAAGAAATAAATCAAAACGGACATGATTTACTGTCATAGAATCTTGCTGTACATAAAGCAAGACTAAACTATAATTGCTTTAATATTGATTCAATGTAAAATAAGTGATTTAATTTAAGTTGAACAAACATTGATTTTATGCCCATCTTGATCTATTTTTCATCATTGAAATAACATTATTTCAAAGTGCAAACCTGATGAAAAATCAATGCTAAATTTTAACATTGATTCAATGGCAAATTGGTTGATGCTTTAATGTTGATTCAATAATGATTCAATGTTGTTCTGCTATCTGGGAATGTGCAAACGAGCAACAACAAAGTGACAGTGCGACAACCACGACATAACAGAGCATAAAATATGGTGTTGAGGTAGTGGAGATACAGTAAACATTCCTTGACACAGCAGCAAAAATTTAGGAATTAGTGCAAAAAGAAATAAATATTGTGCAAAAGAGATAAACAGTGAAGCATTTACAGGTTGGTGTGTACGATAGTTTGGTGGTGTAGGTCAGTGTGTCTGCACTTGTGTTGATTAGTCAGTCCAGTCTCAATGTTTTGAGGTAGTTGAGTTAAGCTGAGTGATAATGTTTGTGTGTGTGTGTGTGTGTGTGTGTGTGTGTGTGTTTATCAGTCCAGTCCCTTTTTGTTGAGGAGACGGATGGCTTGTGGAAAAAAGCTGTTGCACAGTCTGGATGTGTGTGCCCGAATGCTTCGGTACCTTTTTCCAGATGGCAGGAGTGTGAAGTGTGTGTGAGAGGGGTGTGTCCGATCAGCCACAATGCTGGTGGCTTTGCGGATGCAGCGTGTGGTGTAGATGTCTTCAATAGAGGAAAGAGAGAATTACAGTGAATTACAGTGGAACCTCGGATTACGGGCATAATTCGTTCCAGAAGAGGGTTCGTATTCAAAAACACTTGTAAACCAAATTAAAATTTTCCCATAGAAAATAATGGAAACTCAAATTATTTGTTCTACAGCCCCAAAAAATAAATACATAAAATAATTAATACAAAATATAAAGTCAAAATAAAACAAAGGAACTTCCGGGTATGGCGTGTAGCTGTTAGGTCAGCTATTTAAGCTGGCGCTAACTTTCTTTAAATTAATCCTGCAAAGTGACCAAAACGTACCCTCAAACAATATTAAACTAAAAAAAACAACCCTGCAATCGACTATGACACCAAAAAACATAAAGCCGGGGCAACAGCCGAGAATTCAGTAACAAACTGGCTCTGACAATGGGGAACACATGTTTTACTTTTCCACAGACCAACCATCCTGGGTCGATATTGAGAAAAAATAATTGCCACACCCCAATCATATATATACTTTGCAGAAGTTAAAATACTTAGAAAGTCCACCCGTAATCCCTTTCTTAGGAATACCCTATCAGTTTGGCATGAGGCCCATTCTTTTTTGAAAGAGACAACACCTATCTCTCCCTTCTCACCAATATGGGGCAATAACCATTTTATACCTGGAAGAAATGACATGGGGTTTAAAAATTGGCAGGTGAATAGATTGTATGGTAAAAAACGTATATGAAGGAGGTACATTCATGACCCTCCAGCAGTTAGTTATAAAATATGATCTTCCACAAAAACATTTTTTTAAATAACTTTAAATTGGAAGTTATATATATTTAAGAATTAAAACCTATTCGGAATCCCAACTCTCTATATGAGAACAAATTACTTTAAATCACATGAACGATAGAGGAATGGTGTCCTTGTTATATAAGACATTACTGGTTGGACTAAAAGAAATCATATCTTTTAGCATGGAAGAGAGATTTACAGATGCATATCACTGTTGAGGAATGGGAGCGTGCCTGCCTTTCAGCTCAAACCCAATCTATTAATCCTAGGTGTAGAATACTACAATACAAATGGATGATGAGGACATAAATTACCCCTGTTAAACTACATAGGATTAACTCTAACATTACGGATACGTGTACAAAATGCAAGGATGAAGTTGGTACATTGTTTCATTGTATGTCTTGGGGTGGTTTGTGAAATGACCAGTGAAAATATTCCTATGGAACAAGAGCTGTGTTTATTGCATATATATCCTGAAAATGTGTCAGTAAATGCAAGCAAAAGGAAGCTCATAGATTTTAGTTTAATACAAGCTAAACGCGTGATTGCTTTAGTATGGAAAAACGCCCAAAGGCCTGTTCTTTCACAGTGGACTAAAGAAATGTCTGACAACCTTGCTCTTGAAAAATTAACGTATAAAATTAGGGGGAAAGCGGAGATTTTTAAAAAGGTGTGGTCCCCTTTTAAGCAATATGTAAACAGATAAGGTGGAATGGTACGTAATGATTGTATATATATATACACACACATACACACATACATATACACACACATATATGAGAATTCAAATTACAGTCATTACGTACTATTCCACCATATATATATATATATATATATATATATATATATATATATATATATATATATATATATAAAACTGCAGGAGTGAGTTGCAGTAGTCCAGTCTTGAAATAACAAGGGACTGAACAAGCACCTGAGTAGCCTGTAAGGAAAGAAATGGGCGAATTCTTCTGATATTGTAAAGAAGAAATCTACAAGAGCGAGTAAGGTTAGCAATGTGTGGGGAAAAATGACAGATGGTTGTCCACGGTTACCCCAAGATTGCGGGCAGTGGTTGAAGGAGTTACAGCTCCCCTCTCACCTGCGCATTACCTTTAAGAAAAAGTAAAAATAAATCCCAACTGATAAGTGTTTCCATCCACACACACACACATTAATGAAGATACCGTTTTATCGGAAAATTTAGCAAGGAACATTGCTAGTCACACTCGTGTGAGTGCATATTAACGGAATCACTGCTGTAAAGTAAAAAAAAAATAAAAAATAAAAATTAACCAGCACCCTACCTGTGAAAAGAATCGTGACAGAGCAGAGTTTCTGTGTAAGGCAGAGAGTGTGTGTGTTTGTGTTTGAAGCCGAGAGGGGGAGGAGGTGGGAGGGGAGCGGTAACGCAGAGAGAAAGAGAGAGAGAGAGAGAGTGTGTGTGTGTGTGTGTGTGTTGGTGTAAGTGAATGAGCAGAGTGTCAAATTACAAACACACACACACACACACGCCTTTACAGCCCCTCTCCCATCCCCACCTTCTGTCGGCTTCCCAAACAAACACACACACACTCTCTCTGCCTTACACAGAAACTCTGCAAGCACTAAGACCCAGCAGGGGAGACGATTACCTACAATTCCGCAGCTCAAGAGAGAGAAAAACCGTTGGCTCAGTTGTGATCACGTGATGCTCAGTGTCAAAACAAGAAGCGCATGCGTGGTACATGATACTCGCTGCTCGTAAACCAAGACATGACAAAATGTATTAAAAATCTTTGCTCGTCTTGCGGAACACTCGCTAACCGTGTTACTTGTAATCCGAGGTTTCACTGTATAAACCTATAGCAGGATCAGCGTTGCTAGTAAATGAAAGATTCATACATGAAAACCAGTAAATCAAAGTCAGGAACTTACACAGCCTTTCTGGACACTGAGACTACTGGACACAGATTCTTGAATCCCTCATCTGATGCTGCATATTTCTGTAGATTAAACTCTTTCAGCTCCTCTTCTGAGTTCATTAACATGAAACTCACAGCTGACCATTGAGCTGCAGTAAGTCCGGCTCCACCGAGGCGATTATTTTCTGTTTTACTCAAAAAGACTTGAACTTCCTGTACTAGAGACTGATCGTTCAGTTCATCCAGACAATGGAACATATTGATGGATTTGCATATTCCTTCATTCTTTTCTATCTGCTCCTTGATGTATGTTGTTATTTCCTTGTTTGAGGCAGCAGCCACTTCCCTCAGATATCTGTGTCCTGTCTCTGTCAGTAGGTCTTGTAAGAGAACTGAATTGGACTCTAGTGAGAGACCCATAAGGAAGCGGAGGAAAAGGTCCAGGTGTCCATTCTTACTCTGTAAGCTCCTATCAACTGCTGTCTTTAGAAGGTCTAACAGTGTTGCCCTGCTGGAGAGGCCGAAGATTTTGGGGGTTTGTGTTTTCGCTAAATTTTCATTGATATGTGCAATAAATACATACACTGCAGCAAGATACTCCTGAACACTCAGATGCACAAAGCTGTACACCTTCCCCAGATGTGAAGTGACTTCCTCAATAAAGATCTGAGTGCAAACTCCTGAGTACACTGTGGCCTCTCTGACATCAATGCCACACTCAGTGATGTCCTCCTCATAGAAGATCAGGTTTCCCTTCTCCAGCTGTTGGAATGCCAGCTTTCCCAGTTTTAGTACAATGTCTGCAATCTGTCCAGGGTTCATTTCATGTCTTTGGTACTTTTGGGATCCACGTTTGAGCTGTAACATCAGGAAATGTGTGAACATTTGAGTGAGGGTCTTGGGGACGTCTCCAGTTCCTGCTTCACTGAACATTTCCTCGACAACATTCGCTGTAATCCAACAGTAGACTGGCATGTGGCACATAATGTAAAGACTTCGTGATGACTTCAGGTATGTAATGATTTTATTAGCCAGGGTTTGATCACTGATTCTTTTTCTGAAGTACTCGTCTTTCTGAGGGTCATTAAACCCTCGTATCTCTGTTACTCTGTTAATATAAACAGGTGGAATCTGACTGGATGCTGCAGGTCGAGATGTTATCCAGAGGAATGCAGATGGAAGCAGATTTCCCTTAATAAGATTTGTTAACAGTACGTCTACTGAAGCTGACTCCGTTAGATCTGTCAACATTTTGCTGTTTTGGAAATCGAGAGAGAAACGAGACTCATCCAGTCCATCAAAGATGAACAAGATTCTATAGTGATGAAACTCCATTTTAAGTTCTTTGACTTTTGGGAAAAAAAAATGGACAAGCTCCAACAAGCTGAGAGATTCTTCCTTCTTAAAATTTAACATTCTAAAGTTTAGGGGAAAAATGAGGTCCAGATCTTGATTTGCTTTACCTTCAGCCCAGTCAAGAACAAACTTCTGCACAGACACTGATTTCCCAATTCCAGCAATGCCTTCTGTTAGTACGGTTCTGATGGGTTTCTCATCACCGGGTATGGGTTTAAATATCTCATTACAATTGATGGACTCCTCTGTTGTTTTGTTTTGCCTTAAAAACTTCCTTTCAATATGTCTGAACTCATGTTTCTGACTAATAAGTCCACTGCCACAAGATGTAATGAGGGGTTCTGTGTAAATCTCATTCAGAGATCTGAGGTTTCCACACACTGCAATTCCCTCAATAATTGCCCCAAATTTCTTCTGCAATTCACTTTTGAAACTTTGCTGGCACACAGGGTCCAGTTCTGAAAACACAAAGAAAGTTATTTAAGAAAATCTGGCTTTTGTTTATGTTTTAGAATTATTAACATGAATAATTTTAAAATAATTAAGAGTTGAATTAATTAAAAACATTCCATGGGTGATGTCAGGGAATCATAACTACACAATATGATAAATGAAAAAAAAAAAAGAAAAAACTGTGATATAATGTTTTTTTGGCACATGCATACTCTGGACCTCACCTATGTTACTGCTCTGATGCTTTTCGTCCTCCATCACTCTAACATCAACTGCTGGATATTCTGTTCTTAGTGGCTAAAAAGAAAAACTTAATGAAATAACCAAGATCAATCAATCAATCAATCAATCAATCAATCAAATGAATAAATTAAAAACAGGTCAATAAAGACATCATATAATATAATATGACAGAAAATATAATGCACTTTCAAAAAGGGTTAAATGTTAAGGTAAAGATGTCTTTGTTTTATATGACTCATAGCCATGGGAACTTGACATTCAAGTAGTTCTCAGCCATCATTTAGAGAATGGTGAAGCTTATTGTATGATTTGCACTTCTAGGTCAGCAGCCATCGTGTTTGGGGCACTCCTGTGTGTTGGTTATTTTGTTCAGGCGCCACTATAAAATCCCACTGCAAGATCGTACTATTGGATTAGCTAAAAAACTGAGTCATTTTCAGTGCGGTTTCTTCCAACTACTGTCTCTATACGTAAGGACCCGAACCCTGCTTGTGAATCTGCTCTGACCCCATACTGGCTAGCAATCTTTTTGCTCTCACGACGTGTTGGCCCTTTAGGCTCTCCATCAAAGTAACTCTCTTCAACTTCATGAGTCAAAGGCGGCCTTTACTTTTGCCCCTTATGCCTACAGTAGTCACGATGTGAAAACCTTTCGGATTAAAAACCAGTGATGAGTTTCCCTGAACCTTTTCATCTTTCATAATTCATTCTCTCCCTGTGTACAGGATTAATGTGCTGCTCACCCCCTTCTCTAGTTATCTGTTTTGGTCGACTCTACAAAAATCTGACATTGAGTCCCCGGTGTGTGATCCACCATCAACCATGCTTAAGTTATTGCATCCTTACATCTTCTCCACTACTGAGGTCCATCTTATCTCAATTAAAAGTTTCTTAACTACCTCTATTGTGTTCTGTTTTCGTGTCCAACCTTTCTGCACCCATTCTGACATTTATACAATCACATACTATAAATACATACCTGGAGTTCAGGTTCTATCTGCTCCACTGAAGAACTGGACATGCCATGTTGGTCCCTTTAATTAAGACCACATTAAATTAGTGTTACGCGGAGTTCTTTTTAAGGCATAACAAATAAATATTAATTTGTAATTACTTGGATAGTTTTTTACATCTAATACATTTAGTTAATTTCATTGTGATATACACAATCACTCGTATTGAAGTAGAGAAAGTCTTTTCTTCTGAACAATGAAGTTTCAGCAAGACAAACAATTGTGTTTTTTATTAAATCATGTTAATGGAGCTTTCTTATAATCTATAAAGCTTCTACTTTATAGATTATAAGAAAGTGGAGGCGTATAAAATAGTTCAATTGTGTAACGACGCGGGTCTCGCGAGGGGCAGAGCTGCCAAAAAAATAATCTGCACTGTTCAGAACAGTCAGATCCACAAGCTGCTACCCCATGCTGTTTGATAAGCATAAGGAAGCCCTAAACTTTTTTATTTCGGAGATGCGTGGGATTAATAAGCGCATCAAGAGGATTTTTGGGCAGCTCGAGGTGCGCGGCACTTCTGGGTTCACATCTGGCCGCGGGTCGACTCGCGCCCCCGGATCAGTGCCTCAATTACCCCCTCTGGTGACCACCACCTCCACATCCGTATGCGGGCGAGCCAGAGAGGTGCGATGCCTTCATCCTGCAGTGCTCACTAATATTCGAGCTGCAACCTTCCCAATTTCTATCTAAACGGGCGTAGGTTGCATTTATGGTGTCTCTGCTCACGGGCAGAGCACTAGAGTTGGCTGCTGCAGTGTGGCAGCACCTCCTCTCGGAACTCGCCACCCTAAGTGCCTTCATCCGCATACTGCGAGCAGTGTAGCATCGCCCGTCCTTTCCATTCGTTAAGAGAGGAGATCAGTGGCAGACCACACAGTCGAATTTCTTACCTGGGCTGCCAGTTTGGGGTGGAATGCATAGCCCTTATGGCTGCGTATACACAAGGGCTTTCCGAGCGGCTGAAAGATGAGCTAGCCATACGTAATCCTCCACAGGTTCTGGAGGAATTTTATAGGCTAGCCATCCGGGTGAAAAACCGCCTTCATGAGCGTCAAGCCGGATGCTCCGGCTGCTCCAGACGGGAAACATCTCCTCCACCCAAAAAAAGCCACAGAGCGCCGAGCCAGTCGCTCCCCGTGCTATAGGCGCGAAGTCTCACCTCTGCCCATGGAGACAGAGCCAGAGGCTCTAGGGGGAGGACCCCCGTCATTCGGGGCTCTTTTTACCAGCTACGCTCTCAGGGAGCACACTTCATTAAGGCACTTAGGGCCACTTTTCACCATCCGCATATGTAACAAATTGTTCATGAGACATCTTACCCTTCTTTCCTTTCCTGTTGAAAGTTGATTGGCAATCCCATTGACCAATCACTCTTCATAGACACCACGCTGGGCTCAAGTGTACCAGCTCTCTCTTTCTGATATCTAATTAAAAGCAATGTGTATTAATAGAACCACTGTTTAAGTAAGAACTGAACTGAACAAAAGCTTCTTGGAAGAAAAATGATTTTAATTTTTCTGAATTGCAATTTGATCTGAATGGAAAAAATCAGGTATTAAAATTAAGAGTCTTTAAATTTGGGTAGGGAAAAAAATTCCCAACCTTACACATCTTGGATACCATAAGAAGGAAATTTCTTACTTTTTCATTTTAGATGTCTCTCCCTGTTCAAATAAATCATCCACTAACTTTCTCTTCCTACATGCAGTGCTGGATTCAGGTGACTCCAAACTCTTTTCCTTAATCATACTAAACACATAAACAGCAATAGTGATACATTTATTAAAAATAACTTACTTTAGATTACTTTTTGTAAAAGAAGACTGCAATAATAAATTTGAGTTTTTACATTTGTGTCTTTAAATTCAGGTAGACAAAATTTGGATAGGAAAAAGAAGTTTAGTCCTTCACATCCAGGAAACCACAGGAAGGACATTACTGCTGCACTCTGTGCCACAATGTACTTTAAAGTGTGTTCCCTGTACAGTCTACTTCACAGGGGGCCAATTTGCTAATCACGACTAACTGCTTATAACTGGCTGAATTATAATCAAAATATTCTTTAATAATAATAATAATAATAATAATAATAATAATAATACCATATAGAACTTAACATTAACAATCACTTGTTCTTGACATAAGCTTATTTTTGGATGGACAGCAAAGTTAAAAACATTATATCTTATAATTAAATGACTCACCTCTCATCTTCCTCATTACCAGGTGAACTCATTTTCAAGGGCGTGTGATGAGTTTTCCTGAAGTGATGCTGTTCAAAAGGAGACCTGCAATTACACATACAGTATAATCACATTTGGTAAATAATAATTATGGTAAATATTTCCTTACATTTATTTGCCATAATGCTCAAACTATTTATGAATAAGCATTGTAATGCTGTTTCCATGTACAGGTGTAACTTGGTCTGTACCAATCTTTAGGTAGGTAAACTGTAATTAGGTAGGTGGTACGTGTCAAAGTATCATACACATGAATTGCAGAACCCAAAGTTTCCCAGCAGAACATTGCAGCATCACATTAAACATAGAGCATCATGTTGTCTCAGCCAGCTTACCTTCTTCACATACTGCATCTTACTGCCATCTTTTCCCAGATAAGTAACACACAAACACACACACACACACACGCACACACACGCACACACGCACACACACGCACACACACACACACACACACACACACACACACACACCTGGCCATCCACATGGTTCAAAATAAAATGTGATTCATCAGAACAGTCCACCTTTGTCCATTGCTCTGTGGTCCAGTTCCGATGCTCACACGCTCATGCCTGCTATGCCAGATCCAAGCCCTGCTCTATGCCATACTATCATATCAAGCTAAGCCTGAACTTTGCCTGATGTATAACATGTTCTGCCTGAGATTTGTCCTTCACCCCCTGAGCCATGGCCTTGAACCAAACAGAAACTGCACCTTCTCAAACTAACCCAACATTTGCCTCGGGTACCAAGAAAGTACTGCTGTCTCCACCAGCTGATTTTGAGTGTACTTTTTTGCCCCCACGACTTCTCCATGCTTATGCCCAGTTCCAGCCCCATGTTCACACCCAGTTCCACCCGTGTTCATCTTAAAGCCCGTTACAGATCACATGCCCACTTTTATTAATTTTTTTTACTGAAGTTACCGTTGGATTACCGTTTCTGTTGTGTGTGTGTTTCCTCTTTGGTTACCTGTTTCTTTCACTGTTTTTATTGAATTTACAACATGCCACACCTGCTCCTTTTCTGACAGTTACATTAACGTACAGGAGGATTGCTGGGGGGGTTTCAATGTCTAAAAATACGCTTAATCTTTTGAGCATAACGAATTAACTACAGACCATGCACCTGTTTATTCATATTATACAAACTGGTTCATCTATTCTCTGATTTTACTCTGACTGTATTTCAAGCTTATTTTAATTACACGTCTGGAGTTTTTTCCCCCTATAATTCTAAAAAGTCAGAATCAGAAAGAACTTTATTGCCAAGTATGTTTGCAAATACAAGGAATTTATTTTTGTGATAGAAGTTTCAGGAAATGACAACTACACTGTACACACACACACACAAAAGAAATGAAATAAGAATGGAATAAGTTGGGAATTATCGAATAAATATCAGTGCTATTGCACATATTTCTTATTGCACAGTGGGGAGAACGTTTAACTGTTCATGAGGTAAATTGCCTGGAGGAAGAAACTGTTCTTGTGCCTGACTGTCCTGGTGTTAATCGCTCTGTAGTGCCGCCCAGAAGGCAAAGTTCAAAGAGAAGATGGCTTGGATGCGGTCCAAAGTGATTTTCTGAGCCCTTTAATTCACTCTGGATATATAAATATAGTTCTTGAACGGTGGACAGGGGAACGGATATAATACTTTCAGAAGTGTTATTAAGTGCTATTAACTGTGTTTCAACTATCGATGCCTCCTCATGTGTCACACCTGGCCCACCTCAGCCTTGGGGAATAAGATCTGGATGGCCGGATTACTGAGCCACCGCTTTGTCTCCCCCTAGTGTGTCTAGGTGTGTACTTGTTTCACTATATATCTTTGCCACCAAATCAAGTTTACCTGCGTCTACCTCTTGTGTCTCCCTATTTATTCCGGCCGAACCCGTAGCCCCTTGTCTGTTCACTGCTGTGCACCTTCATGTTTGTTGCTCTAACTGTGTGTGTTTGTGCTTATTTCCTTCTCAGGACTGATCGGTATGTGCAGGCTGAGGGCTCTTAGAGTGGAAGGCCTTTTCCAAGGTCACAGGAGACGCTGAAAGAATATCAGCTCCAAGTTTGTCTCAAGGTTGAAGACGTCTATTGTTTTGTTTGTTTTATTTTGGTAGCCCACCTGCAGACCCAGCCTGGCGAAGTAACCAGCGTGTGGTTTTTTTTTCTGTCTTTTCTATTCTTTTGGACTTGTGACCGTAAATAAAATTATTATAATTCATTCAATCTGCGTTTGCTTCCTTAGTGAGCCGACATTACATCATGATGCTTCTCTGAGGTCTTTCTTACCATAAAAATTAGGGTGTTTCACCCTGAAACATGTATCTGAGTCATTGGGTAAATGGTGTAAATTTAAATATAAACCACTCTGAGCTTCTCTAAGAAAGTGAAACATTTCATACAAGATATAGACATTGAAGGATGTAAATGAGTTATAGAGAAAAGTCTCACTGAGTCATGAGTCTGAACCAGTTTTGGACTAATGAGTAATCAGTCAGGAACTAAGTTTGAGTGATTACTCATTAGTCCAAAACTGGTTCAGAAAACTTATACAAATATGACTCCTATTCATATTCTCTAATGTATGTCTCTTCAAATGATAGTTCAATTATCAGCTGAACAAAGTCCCTTTTGTTCATCCGTCTTGGCAGAACAAAGACTTTCACAACAGGTGGTTTTTATAACAAGTCAGCTCACATTAAAATAACAATAGAAATGAAGTCATGACTTAGATTAGGCATTCCCAAATTGCCCGTAGTGTGTGTGTGTGTGCCCTGTGATTGATTGGCAGCCTGTCCAGGGGGCACCACGCTCCTTGCCCCAAATCTTCTGAATACCTGTATACAGGATAAGGTGGTATAGATGATGAGTAAATGAGTGAGAAAAACAGTACGTACACACACACACACACACACACACAAAGTTTATTAGTTCTATCAAGACTCAAGCAGTGTACCGTTACACACACACACACACACACACACACACACACAGCAGTTTCCTTTGTCCACACACACATGTTTCTCACTGCAAATCATAAGATGAACAGAGAGAACAATAATGATACAGAAGATGATGAAGTTATAAAACATACAGTAACCCAATAAGTCTCATCAACACTTCTACTGTAGGTATTTAATTTATATTAAACAGATGTTAGCTTTAATACTCGGAGTAGATTCACAGGAAAAGGAAATAAAAAGGGAAATAAATGAACTGTTTATGATTTGTAGAGTCAGAGATAAAGTTTAAAGTTAGTATAGTTACCACTGTGAGTCTGTATGATGATGTTATAGATGTCTGAAATCTGCTGCTATTTACTGTGTAAGACTTGTGGTTCCTGTACTTCTGGAGTTTCGTTTTATAGAGGAAATCCCCTGATGAGGTGTCGCCCACAAACTACAGTCTTCACAAACTCCTCCTCAGTGCTGATCTAAAGTGGATGAAGGCAGGAGCGGGACTTTTATTTTGACGAGTCATCTGGCCAATCACATGCTGAAGGGATTCATGACTCGGTTTCCATCACCGAACCATCCTCGCGCTACGAGTCTGACGGATCTGCTGAATTTAAACAAATAAATTCATAAAATAATTATAAATATATCAGATATTTTTAAAGGGTTAAAAACGGATAGCCTATCTGGTATAGTTAGTTTTTAAAGTTTTAGATAGTTTTTTTTTTTTTTTAAGCCAGTATTTGAGCTTGAGTTTTCATGCCTATAATACAGTCATTGTACAAACTGAGCTAAAACATCACACTGTTATTATTACAATTCTGGCGCGTATTCCAGAAAGCTTGGTTAACTTACCATTTGGTTAATCTTAACATCTGGGTTGATTAACCCCAAACCCGTATGTCGGTTCCAAAACCCCTGATAAGAGTAAGTTTAATCAACACTCTACTGGTTACCCAGAGTTAGTGCGCGTGCACGTTGCGTACATAAAGATTTTAAATGGATCGACGATTTCACGAGTCAAAATGGAAATTCAAAGTGAAAAAAAGAGAGCGGCACAGAGTCTATTATACTCCACAAAGGTTTTAATGCACACATAAGAGGAATTCAAGCCAATAATAATGAAATAAAGCAATACGGCTGCATAAAGAAAGAGAGCCGGCATGGCAAAAAATAAAAGACAGAGTAAATGTGTAAGTGTATTAAATTGCAAATTTAACATCGCCTCCCCTTTTATTATAATGCAAAATAATTAAACACCCCTTCCGCATCCTTTTGGCTGTTAAATGAAAGCCTTTACTTTTCCTGCCATTCATTTCTTTAGGTTAAAATACCAATGTATACTGACTAGGAATTTATGGTTTCTTATTTAATAAGGTGTAATCCTTCTGGAGCCAGAGGCCAAGTGAAAATCAAACACAAAAACGTTCTGCAAAAAGGTAATATTTAATTACACGATCACTGAACTATTTATTAAACATGATTTAGTATATTCTTTCTGTCATGGAGCTAATAGACAGAAGGCTGAAGCCCGTCTAACCTTTTTACATTAGAGTAACAAACTGTCATTGTGCTTTTACAGTACATACCTGGGGATTTACCCACGGATGAAGGTCCTTCAACCTCAATGCACAATCTAATCAATGTAAGAATTTGTGTGCAGTTGTCCATATTTTAATTTTTATTGTCTGACAGAATCTTATTTAATTATTTTTAATAATAAATCCTAGTTTCCTTCTTAGTTGCTAGCAAAGGAGCTGTATAAGGTCCATCTTCAAAAACAAATAAGAAAAAGTGACATGGAGATGGACCTTAAATGGAAGAGAAAAGGCTATCCATTAAAAAAACAACACTAGAAATTGAATTACTGGAGCGTCACCTTAAGGTGAGAACTTGTGCGTATATTAATCTGTTGCATGTTAAAAGTGTTGTGTATATAAAGCAATGTCATTCAAAAAAATAAATTTTATTTCATTTTACTTTCATTGTTTTTCAGGAAATAAAGAAATGAACTGAGCAGCAGACCAGTGCAAACAATTTAATAAAAGTAATTTTGACAAATCCTGTCTTCCATCACTTCCATGTTGTGTGCAAAAATCTGTAGAGGTTCCTCTGGGCCTCTTCTTCAATACAAGGAAGGTGGCTCTCTCCTCTTATAGTGGCAATGGTGAAGCACAACACAAGCCACTATGATGTCGCATGCCCTCTCTGGACTGACCCGGAGCCCACGCAGACACTGAAACCTAGACTTGAGGATCCCTATGGTCATCTCCACCTTGGCCCGTGTTCGGCTACAGTATGAGCCAGGTTAAAGCGTGTCTGTGGTCCAGGATCAGGTTCAGGGTAGGGGGTAATTAAATAGGGCAGACAAGGGTATCCTCTGTCCCCCAGCAAGTAACCATTGTACTGTCCTGTAATGATTCAAGTGTACAATACTAATATATATTTTAAAAAAATACATTGAATAGAGCAAAACATTGAATAGAGCAAAACATACCCTGCTCTATTCAATGCATAATTCTGGCATCATGCACAGATCCTGGCCATTTTGCATCATCATTAGTAATGATGTAAGTTGCCTCACATATTAAAAAAGTAATGAGTTTAATGATTTTAACAAAGAAACCAAAAATTAAGCACACAAAATTAAGTTGTTACCTGTACATTGCTACTATGAATAGATTTCCTATTAACATCGTCTCCCTCATTTATTGAAGAAGCTTTAATAGGAATGTGTTTGCCACCAATGCACCCAATTACATTTGGAAACCCTGAAATAGAAAGTCATATATGGAAGGATTAAGTGTGTGTGTGTGTGTTGTGCGCAGGATGAATACATGTATACAGTAGATATAAATAGTATGACTACATATTAAATATGCGTCATCGATTTTACTACAAAGAACAAACCTGTCACTCTGTGGAATTCCTCTAATAACACACAGAGGTTTATATCCAGGGAACTGTACACGTGTGTGTAAGAAGTGTTTAAGTGCCAGACATACAGTTGCCTTTTCCACATGCTCTGCATCGCCCACGTTGTACAAAAAATGCTCTGATGCTAAAAAAGAAGTGCTATGTACAGAATGTTTTCTAAGCCCAGACCGTTTGTGACATTTACAATATGCGGTTTCAAGAGATGTGTTAAGTAAATTAACGATTCCATTGAAAACCAATAACGTTCTTTCAAATAATCATTAGGAAATGAAAAAACATCAATACGCGGTCTTATAACTCTCTCCCGGCGAAAAAACACCTCGTATAATTTGTGCCTCCGCGTCCACGGGATCATCATCAAAAGTGCCGCCATGTTCAATAACCTTCTGAAACAAACTGACCCTGGAACATAACCTGCTAGCGAGCAGGTTATCTTCAGAGAGTAAGTTTCTATGGTTACATACAGACCCAGAAAGTTACCTCCGTTTTTGGAACCGAAAGTTGAGGTTATCCACTAACTTACCCTCAAACTTCTCCGGGTATGTCACATAACCTGCTTTCTGGAAAACCCCCTGGTGAAGTTGTGTTGTGTTGGAAAGTTTTTCATAATACACATCTACATCACACCGACATGTAACAAATATGTTTGGTGTTAATAAAATCAGATTATAGAGCACTGAGTCTAATCACACAATTCTGTAAAAGTGAAACAGCTGCGGTTTCTTATATCATTGTGATACGGATTCTGCCTGTTTGTGCCTCAGTCGTCCACTAGGGGCGCTCAACAAATCCTCAGAATCAACTACTGAGTAAATTATTATTATTAATGCAAGAATTAAAACATACAAGAACAGGGAAGAAAGACATTGATATAGTTTTACAATGTACATTCATACATAAAAATAAGCAAACAAAGGTCTTTGGTTTGCATTTACAGATTAATATTCATAAAGATAAGTGCAGAGAGAAGAAAAATATAAATAAAATATTACATAAAGTTACATCCTTTCAGAAAATTTGTCAAAATGCACCAAAAACTGTACACTTTTTTTTTTATTCGTAAGTCTAAAAGAGGAAACAAGATGGTTAAACTCAGCAAGAAAGAGGGTGAAAGTTACAGGAGATTTACGCCATTTTTGTTTATGAATAAAAAAAAACTTTGCATTCAATATGTATCAGTCAGAGAGAGATCCGTACAAATCAAAAAAATTAAGTCTAGGGGGGTGTCTATCCAAATAATTATCTGTACATTCATTGCAGTCCCCTCCTAAAATAAAATAAGCATCAATATATATTTTATTTAAATTCTGAAGTTTATCAACTAGGTGAGAAAACATTGCTCTATTGGATGTATTAGAATTATAACCATATACACAGCAAGTTATGAAAGTGGTATTATCTTGTTTGATTATAGCTATAACCCATCTGCCTTCTTTAGAACTTAAAGTTTCTAAAATAGTACCTTTAAAACGGTGTAACATAATTGCAACTCCAGCTGAGTGATTGCTACCATGACTAAAGAAGATTGAGTTTCCCTACTGATTTCTCCAAAAGCTAACATCCGTTCCCCCTGAGTGGATTTCTTGAAGAAAGATAAGATCAGCTGCACTTTTTTTTACAAAATAAAAAAAAATGCTTTTCTTTTCAAATTGTCCTGCAAACCTTGAACATTTAGTGTTACAATAGACAAAGACTAGAACTTGAACTCCATGAAAAAAAAGAAAAAGAACCACCAAACAATTTAAAATAAACAACAAAAGAGTAGTTCCCTTTAGCTTAACCCTAAACAAGAAGGGAGAGGTGGTTAATAACCTGTAATTATAATGACTTTAAGGTGAAATAAATAAAATAAATGAGGTCAAGATTAATCATCAAAATAACAACAACCAAGGCTAAATAAACATAGTAACTATTCTGTTACTAAGACTGGCACAGATGGTGTTGTTTACCGTTTTAAGTCTTTTAGAATAACACATGAGAGAGATAGCCAGTGTCCTTAAAACACAGCTTAGCTGGCCTTACCCTTTCGATCGTTTCGGACCCAGACGGTGGGCGACATTAACACTGTCCTGGAGTCTGTCTCCAATCCCAGGAGCAACCTTCTCTAGTACGTTAAGCACCACGCTTCTGACATCTTCGCTTTCTTTTTCCACAACACCGTGCAACTTTAGGCACCATCTCCAACTGTAACGGCTACATTCCTGTACAACTGCTTTCATGAACTTGTTTTTTCTTTTTCAGCGCTTGGACTTCTGATTGCAGATGATCAATTCCCTCTTTATGAAAACCAACATCCACAATAAGCTGTTGCACGGTCGCAGTTAGACTCATAATTTGATTCGAGGTAGCTTCAGTAGTAACTTCGATCGCTGAAATTTCCTGAAAAGTCTTATCGTGTTTTAAAGCCAGTTCGCGTATTGCAGCCAAGACATCTTCATTACCATTACCACCAATGATAGATTCCGCACGCTTAGATTTTTTCGCAGCTGGTTTCTGAGGAGTGTCTGTCAGGGCAGCATGAACGACCTCGTTATCAAAGTCTGGACAAGTATCAAACCATCGTGATTCTATATCTCTCTGTGACTTAAGTCCAATGATATTAGAGGCCGAAGCTGAATCTTCAAAGAGTTCAACCACATCAGACGCGCTAGAAGCCATGATGTCAAGCGCTTGTTTAACTTTCTTCTTTCCTCTTTTTCCCATGCGTAAGTATGTCAAAGGGAATTATATCACTTTTACAGTTATTGTGTGTGCATTATCACCAATCTAAACAGTTGGTTATATCACCACTTCACCTATATTTCCCTGAAAAGCAAACACACAACCGCTCACATCGCCGCCATCTTGGCCCCCACCACTACTGAGTAAATGAAGAGAAGGATTTGTGATTTTGAGTCATACTGTACAGTACTGTATAAAGTATCGGATTATTCAGTCTGGATGAACCTGGATTCGCTCATCTCTAAGTGGTACAGGACAGGAATGCAGAGCGACAGAGAGGCCCTGGGAAGCCGGATGTTTATACAAGCGCGTCAGGAAAAAGTGGGGACAAAAATACATTTGGCTGCATTTTAGTGATATTGAAGACTACAAAACTGAGTGCAGAATAAGTGGATGGGTCCCTCAGTGTTCTGTTCTGAGCCAAGTACTTCTGCTGCAGCATCCACTGTCTTACCGAAAACTGCAGATACACCACGTCCTTCTGCAATTCAAACCAAAATAAGCACATTTATTCCAAACCCAGTGACTTTCAGCCCTTTTCCACTGTGAAGGACAAACGATTTAAAACCTTTGTCCAGGCCATAAGAACCATGGACTGTATGTTCTATCCAGTAGAATTTTTTTTTTAATCAAAATGTTAAACAATAATAACTGTGCATTTTTAACGGAAAAAGAAAAGGATAAAATTAGACTTTATTAAAACACATAAAAAAAAATTGTTTACCAACAACTGTTTATAATTTAGGAGTGATACTAAATGAAGAGTCATTTGGGGGAAGAGCTGGCTCTTCTAAGGAAACCAAGGTAAAACATTTTTACACGCACAAATAAAACCTTTACATCTTTCAGTGTTATTACTAAAAACATGAGACATTTTTTTTCCTGTGTTTGTTCAAAATGTGTCATAGTTTCCAATTTCGGGTTGCAGGTTTTTTGGTGCTTCTTTTTGAAAGTGTGAACGCTTCTAAGAAACCGACTTTTTAACATGTATGGTCACATTTTCCCCAAATGTTTGACACAGCCTCACGCACACACACACACACACACACACACACACACACACACACTGGTGCATTTTATATATATTTATATATAAATCAAGCCATTTATGTAATCATAATTCACATAAATAATTTTGAGACATTTGAGTTTTAAGTCTCTAAAGTCATTATATTGCTTTGAAAGTCCATTAAATATCTTTCTTGATTATTCCTTTTATTATGAAAGATGATACATAGATATATACAATGAACTAATAATAAACAAGAAAACAATAAACTGCCAAAATGTTCACATGTTGTGTTGTGACTCCTTCCACCGGGTAAGGTCTGGAGTTACAGAGTCTGTAAGATAATTGCACAGTATTGTTAGACATCCCCATGCATGAAGTTCATACAGTATATACAGTCATGTCTATTCCTGAGTAAACACTTCTTTTAAAAACAATTTTTTACTGCATTTACCTGCTGAGCATTATTTTCTTTAATATATGTGTTAGGGTTTTTGGTTGATAGTGAAACAGCTGGAAGCCAGATTGGAGTTAAAGTATGATTAATAGTGAAAGTAAGAGACTTTCCACAAAAACACACACAAACGCACCAACATATAATGTGGTGAGAACCAATTAAAAAAAGCTTCAGTTTGCTAGGGAGCATAAAGAATGGACTGTGGAGCGAAGGTAAAAGGTCATGTGACCTGATGAGTCCAGACTGAGCCTATTTCAGAGTGATGGGTGTGTCAGGGTGAGAAGGGAAGGACATGAAGCGATGCTCTCATCAAGCATAGTGTCCACTGTACAAGCCTCTGGAGACAGTGTTATGATCTGGGGTTGATCAGTTACTCAGGTCTAGACTCAGTAACATTATGGGGCAAAAAAAGGAAGTCTGCTGCATGAGGAATCATTTTCACACATGACCTGAACACCACAGTGTGTGTGTGTGTGTGTGTGTGTGTGTGTTTGTGTGTGTGTAATCAGAGCTAAAGGTTACTGAGTGAAAACTCTTTTGCAACTTTTTTTTTTTGGGCAAAGTAATATTTGTTATGGCTGGTATCCAAGGTAACAGTAACAGACCTTTTTAGAATGTGAAGATTTCCCAGGTGACATTACAGTATATACATAATTCATATTCTATATAAGGATTAATAAATCAGTAACTCACAATAATGTCTCCAGTGTGTACTTTTCATCCTCCTTTATTTCAGACAGCAGCTTCCATTAACATCTGGTCCGCTGCTCACATCACAGGGATTTTCCTGTTCATGAACTCAGTTATATGCGGTTTGTGGATGCAAATCTGCCTCAGTATATCTGAACTCTCTTGCTCTCAGTGATCAAGACAAACACAAGTACAAAAATACAATATCCTGCTGTCAATGTGCGTGGACAGTGGTGCATTGCTTAGATGGTCTTCCTTAAATAAATTATAGTGACATCCCATGCTCTTCAATTACTCATGGTTTTTGGAATGATCATCAGCATCTTGTTGGGGTTGGCTTTGGGGTTCTCCCTGATGATGGGGATTTACTTTAGTGGCCAGTTCGGAAGTTAATTCCCCAAGAGTAATACAGATTACCATCCTATCACCTACACCTTCTGCTCCTTCTTTTAGTACACACTCTGCTTGAGCAACAATCACTTACTGCTTCATTTGATTAACATCCATTTATCCATCCATCCATTCATCCATCCATCCATCCATCCATCCATCCATCCATCCATCCATCTTGAACTTCTCTTTCCCCATCCACCTCAAACAACACTGACTGACAGATTTCAAGGCGTTCCCAGATAGGTGTGGAGATATAATCTCTCTATCTAATCCTCAGTGTGCCCCATGGCCTCCTTCCACCTAGGGGGACATCCTGGTGGCATCCTTAACAGATGCCCAGAACATGTCAACTGGCTCCTTTCCAAGAAGCAACGGTTCTACTCAGATTTTCTCATGGATGACTGGGCTTCTAATTCTTACATAATTAAAATTAATCTAATAAAAAACTTACAGAGCCTTTCTGGATGCTGAGACAACTAGGGATAAGATCTTCAAACCATCATCTGATTGCTCACTCTCTGAGTTCAGCAGGACAAAAACCAGAGCTGACCATTCAACTGGAGAAAGTTTGACTCCATGTAGTTAATTATTTTCTGTTTTACTCAAAAATTTTTGACATTCTGTACCAGAGACTGGTCATTCAGTTCATTTAAACAATAGAACAGAATGATGGGTTTGTCTAATGATGGATTCTTCCTGATCTAGTAAGAGAACTGAATTGGATTGCAGTAAGAGACCCAAAAATAAGAGGAGGAAAAAGTCCAGTTGTCCATTCTTACTCTGTAAGGCCTTATTTACTGCTGCCTTTAACAGTGTTGCCTTGTTGAAGAGACTGAATATTTTAGGGGTTTGTTTTTTTAAATTTCCATAGACACATGAGAGAAAAGCATACACTGCCGGAAGATGCTCCTGAACACTCAGATGCACAAAGCTGTACACCTTCCCCAGATGTGAAGTGACTTCCTCAATAAAGATCTGAGTGCAAACTCCTGAGTACACTGTGGCCTCTCTGACATCAATGCCACACTCAGTGATGTCCTCCTCATAGAAGATCAGGTTTCCCTTCTCCAGCTGCTGAAATGCCAGTTTTGCCAGTTTGTCTACAATCTGTCCAGAATTCATTTAAGGCTTTTTGTACTTTTGGGATCCATGTTTCATCTGTAGGATCAGGAAATGTGTGAGCATTTGAATGCGTCACAATGCGTCTTGGGGATGTCTCCAGTTCCTGCTTCACTGAACATTCCCTCGAGAACAGTCGCTGTAATCCAACAGAAGACTGGCATGTGGCACATAATGTAAAGATTTCGTGATGTCTTCAGTTTTTGTGATGACTTTATTAGCCAGGGTTTGATCACTGATTATCTTCCTGAAGTACTCGTCTTTCTGAGGGTCATTAAACCCTTGTATCTCTGTTACTCTGTTAATATAAACAGGTGGAATCTGACTGGATGCTGCAGGTCGAGATGTTATCCAGAGAAATGCAGATGGAAGCAGATTTCCCTTTAATAACATTTGTTAACAGTACGTCTACTGAAGCTGACTCTGTTAGATCTGTCAACATGTTGGTGCTTGAGAAATTAAGAGTCAAACGAGACTCATCCAGTCCATCAAAAATGAACATAATTTCATAATGATGATAGTCCACAGTTTGTTTTTTGGTTTCTGAGAGAAAACAATGAAGAAGCTCCAACACACTGAGATCTTGCTCCTTTTTAAAATTTAGCTCCCTAAAGTTAAATTGAAAAATGAAGTACAAATCCTGATTTGGAACAAACTTCTGCACAGACACTGTTTTTCTAATTCCAGCAATCTTCCATTAGCACAGCTCTGATGGGTTTCTCATCTCCATGTAAGGGTTTAAATATCTCATAACAATTGATGAACCCCTCTGGTGTTAGTCTCCTGCCTATTTCAATACTCCTGACCTCATGTTCATCATTGATGTGTCCACACCCACAATCTGATGTGCTGTAGAGTTCTGTGTTAATCACATTTAAATATCTTGACTTTTCATACATAAGTATTCCCTCGTTAATTATTTGAAATTTCTTCTTCAACTTGTATTTGAATCTTTGCTTTCTCACGAGGTTCTAAAGACGTGAAGAGAGCCATACAAAAACACGTTTTTCCTTATTCTCTTAGAATTATTAACATGTAGGATTTTTAAGTTAAATAAATGATTTAAAATCGTTCCTTGGTAATTAAATAAAACTTCACATATGATATAATTAATGAACAAAAATTATAAATTGATATAATTGCTTTTGCTCCTCCTGAAAGCTTAATGTTCTTTATCTTACCTCTGGCACTGCCATGATTCTCTCTGTTCTCTATCACTCTAACACTGCCCACTGTATTCTTTTGGGCTTTAAGAGAAATACTTAATCAATGAGAGAAATTAACCAGCTAATTACTTCATTAAATAATTAATTTACAAGTGTTTGATGCCAATTTCAAATGTTTTGACAGGCAAAAATTTATTTACTGTAATCACCACTGTTCCTAACAAAATAATTTATTGCCAATATTTATCAGTAAGGGTTTGTTTATCAGTCAGATTTGTGAAATACTATTAGTCAGAATATAATAAAATATGAAATTAACAAAGTCTTTGACCTGATTAACAGTTGGCAACACAACATAGACCAATGATGATGATAAAAAAAATTCTGTGCTTATATGTAAACCTTGTCAGTGTGTTTTAACGGAGAGGCTTCAGACTTTAAACTGTGTATTTGGGTTTTTGGATATGTCAGATAGAACAAGTTATCATTACCTTTATAATATGTATATTTTACTACTATAGGAATATCGGAATGACGTCACAAAATGTCTCTCAAGATGATCATGTTATTATTATTTCTTGTCACACAAACAACCAAAAGCAACCATTAAAACATGTGACCATGTGTATTTGTAATATTTCTTTGCCTGTGTGACCCATTTCTTCTTCTTTTATGTTTGTATAGTTGGTTCAAATAAAATAAAAATCATTTCATCATGTTGCCTTGGTTGTGCTGAAAAAGAGAATATTACTCTCTATACTACACAATCCTGAGCCCTGTATATGTTTATAAAAAAAGAAAAAGGAAAAAAAAAACAGCAAAACAAATAAAAGCTAAAATGCTTTAAGTTTTAAGGGCTTTAACTTGTTTTGACATTAATGCACTTTATGGCGCCACCTAGTGGATGAAGAATTATATTTATTTAAGAAAAATGATATTTCCATTTGTTCAGGGCGACTATAAGCTCAGCAGGATTCAGATCAGATAATTAATTTGTTTAGTTCACTTCACCATCAGTACAAACAAACAGACAAACAGACAAAAACACCCTAACGTCGACAATATTCCAATATTATTTACACTACTTTCACAAAGAGCTCAAAACATGACGTCATTTTATTCGACACTTGGAATTCCCATCTACAGCTCCCTGAACACGGAAACATTTTATTTATACTTTTTAAAATTTATATTTAAGTGAACAAATGTAGTTGATTATCAATTTAATAATAAATAATGTAGTTAATAACTATTTAACTTTGCAGAAAATTGGCCAGAAATAGCCGAATATTTGGTTAGAATCTATAACCAGTTATAAGTTTTAATACGAGGGAAAATACTACAGAACTGTATACACCAACTCCATTAACACACACACACACACACACACACACACACACACACACACACACACACACACACACAACAGTGAAAATCACAGTGAGCTCTCTTCCTCCGACGGTGCGACTACAAACCCAAGCACTGTGTAATTGTTTGCTGGGAATAAAGTGAAGCATCAGTAAAATGTCAGTTGATATACAGAGTGAAACTGAAGACACTTAATGTCACCGCAACAAGAACAAACAAACCTTAGAGCTTTGATGTGAGTTTCAGTTCAGGTCGCACACAGCGGCCACACGGCCTCCAGAGTCTCTATAATCACTGCTCACTGTTTATAACCTCCCATTGCTTTATACATTTTCCCACAGAAGCTTCCTGATGCTGTTTTTCCCCAGTTTATCAGAACAATGTGTGTGGAAATAAACACCTCCTAATTACAGAACTTCCACTACAGTATGTCATTTCATCTAGAGTCTAGACATCTATTCATAATGCAAAGGTCACTGCAGCCCTCAGACCCCAGAGTGTTTAACCCTTTCTGCACTCCTCTTACTGTATATTAGTGTACATTTCTTTTGCCAGTGGGCTAATACATTTTTACTTATTTATATAGAACACAAACTGGTGTAAACATGTTATTATTCTGTTCATATGTCAGAATCATGTGCAACTCTTGTCTGCCAAAGTACACATTGAAGAAAATTCAATTTAGAACTCAAGCAGAAAAATAGTGAAATGCAGAATAAAGCTAGCAGATTGCTTTCAACACATTGTCTTGAGTGTCTAAAAGGCTGGGGATTGGACCCATAACAAAACAGCTAAATCATAACACTCAGAAAAACATTTTATCTTTTATTGTAACCCTGAGTTTTCCTCTCTATGTATAAGTACTGGTGGCTCAGTGGTAGGTGTTTCGCCTGCCATGTGGAAGGCCCGGGTTCGATTCCCAGCCACTAGATGCAGTGCCGGTCCCAAGCCCGGATAAAATGGAAGATGTCCTTCAGAGCTCTATAGATGAATGCAATATGTACACTGATCCCTCATGCTCCCTGAACCGCTCACACACATTATCCAATGAATCCTGGCATAGTCATCTTGGAATATATCAGGGCAGAAAAATATTTATTGATGAAAAAATCTGGTCATTCAGTGCCAATATTTTGGGCACATAATGTTGCTCAGCCTAGACCTGAGCAACAGAAGCAACCCCAAATCATAACACTGTGTGTACGGTAGACACTAGGCATGATGTGCATCACTTCATCTATCTCCCTTCTTACCCTGACGCACCTACTGTATCATTCTGGAAAAGTTAAGTCTAGATTCATCAGACCACAGGACCTTTTTCCACTAACATACAAAAATAACAGAAGCAGTAAACTCAGGTTTTTTGGAGCACACACTCTGAACCCAAACACACAGAGCAGAGCAAAGCTCCTGTCAGTGCGGCTACACAACACAACAAAGCAGGGAATTTATCATCCACTCTGACTCGGAAGGAAAGCAGTTTTGTGTTCTTTATCTCATTAGAAATACAGTTTAATGTAAAAGATTGTAATGTTTATCTGTAACATGTCACAAGAAACACACACACACACACACACACACAATTGGCTGGTCCAACCACGTCACTCTGTGCAACTGTGCAAGTCTTAACCTCCAGGCACTTTATGTACAAGACGATCTGTGGTGCAACTGGACATTTTAATATATATATATATATATATATATATATATATATATTTTTAAAAGCCATCAAAAAATTTATCTTGATGTCACTGGATTGGTTTCTTGATCACTTATAAGCACTCAAAAAAGGAATTGAAACCTAATGAACGAATGATACATTCATTCACCCATCTTTAATCATTAATGTTAATAATATGAAACATCATGTCACAGATCAGGAACAAGACAAAGTGTTACACATTTACAATACTGATAATATAAAAACTAAAATAATGTTCTGTTTCTACATTCCAAGTTTTTGCTGTCAAAAAAAATCAACATTTGTTTATTAAAATAGTTTTACAAGAAATATTAAAGAAACAGATTATAAACAGCCACAGTGAGAATAAATAAGGCCAGTCGTGGCTCAGTCAGTTAAGGCTGTAGGTTGCTGTATTATTGATCGAAAAATTGAGGGTTCGAGCCCAAGTTGCCACTGTTAAACTCCTGAGCAAGTCCCTTAACCCTCTCTGATCCAGGGGGCGCTATATCCCAGCTGACCCTGCGCTCTGACCCCAGCGTAGATATCAGCTCAGAATAACAGATATACAGTAATAAACAACTGACAAAAGGTTCAGATGTTGTGTTGTGACTTCATCCTTACACCAGGTCAGGTCTGGAGATTCAGAGTCTGTAAGATAATTGGACAAAATTGTCAGACATCCACATGTATTCCATTCATACAGAAAGTCCCATCCATACCCCCTGCACACACCTTCTGCAAACATTTAACTCATTTTTACTGCTTTTACTTACAAAACTATATCAGCTAACATAACTAATATGATGATAATAAAATTCTAGGTCACTTCCTTTAAAATTATATCAATTACATGAAAGTCAAAACATTAACATTGTGATGTTTTAATCTTAACTATACCAAAGCACTGTTTAGTGTATTCTCCATTAACAGGATGATTTTGGGTGTTTAATTGCCACTGAAGTTTTATTTTTCTTTTCTTTTTTGTATCATATCATTTTAAAGTTCTTGGTTGCTGGTAGAATTTGTCTGCTGGAAGCTGCTTGTGTCAGTGTGTCCAGGCACTATGGAGCTATGAAGCTTCTCTCCATACCTGTCACACATCACTATCACTAATTCCATGTTCAGCTTCATTCTCTTCACTGATAATAACACCGTGCTTGATATAACTTTTAAAGACCGAGTGGGAATGTGGAACTTGTACATTGCAAGCACAATTATTAGGCACGAGCGTATCCTGAATTTATTGTTATTTCTATAAATATTTTCAAACTCCGAACTTGAATGCTAACTGGATTCAAACATTCTCAGGTGATATGTATTCATGTAATGAGGGGGTTGTTAGCACCCTACAGTATATCAATGTGTGCATAATTATTAGGCAGTTTCTTTACCTGAGACAAAATGGGGTTTAACACTAATGAATTGTAAAATGTCTTCCAGAGGGATGCAACACTTTTGACCTGAGAAGAATTAAACATGACTCTACCAGGAACCTACCTTATCTTGTACTATCCTCTAATGCCACCATGTTCCAGAACCACACTATCTGGAGTGTACAAGATGTTCAGTGCTCAAAAACATGGCCAAGGTAAGGAAACCTGAAATGTGACCACCACTGAACAAGACTCACAAGTAGAAACGTGAAGATTGGAGCAAAGAAATATCTCAGGAAAGATTAGGAGGAGGGCTGTTGTTAAGAATCAACTAGTTGGACCTTTTGTGTTGAACATGTACTTAAAATCAACTCCCGAACCTACTGCCAGTTTTTAAAATAAACTCTCTTAATGTAGCGGTAAAGTAAGAATTCTGCATTATTCAAGTAGAATATGATGTTAATTCAGGACAACTCTCCATTACCTGCATCCAAGTACTCTATTGCTTGGCTGAAAGCAAAGGCCTTCCCAACAGAATTAAGACCAGGCTAGACTCCATGGATGAAAGACTCATGGCACTTACTGGAAAGAAGTACTCTTGCTCTTAAAGTTTTAAATATACAATCGAGATGGGAAAAAATAGTTTTTCATTTAGTTGCATAATAATTCTGCACACTTATACTGTACTGTATATTCCCACTAAAAAGCCAAAAGTCACTTTTCCTTTGTTAAACATTCAGGTTTGAGGTTTATTTATATTTTCAGCTAAATGAGAGCACTGTATTTGCTCAACAATAAAATGAATCCTCTGAAATACACCTTGCCTAATAATTGTGCATCCAGTGTATATATAGTGTAAGAATTTTAAAAGGTAATATTTACTTTACTGTTCATGCTGTGAGTGGTCATTATGATTTGATCTCACTTGCTGAAGGTTGAGAAGATACAATGCATTTTTTTATCTCTTGATGCCAAATAATGACTTGGGGGCAACATTACATATCAAGACATTCCATAACATATTAAAAGTTGCACACATGACACACTTTATGGCTAGAAATCTGGTATTAATAGCAACCATGCTATTATATCTTATGGCTGGGAGATATTAGATTAAAAATATTTCCCTTATACACACTATTTATATCTTGTGTAAGAATGAATATATCAGTAACTCACTCCAACGTCTCCAGTGTGTACTTTTCATCCTCCTTTATTTCAGACAGCAGCTTCACTCCCTGTTCTCCTAAATCATTACCGCGCAGATCGAGCTCTCTCAGGTGTGACTTTGTCCTTAGAGCTTCAGCAAGAGCGACACAGCCTTCTTCTGTAATGCTGCAGTTACGCAACCTGCAGGAGAAGAAGACATTGGACTTTGCTGCAGTATTAATAGAAAGGTTTAACACTTACTGTGGGTGTCAACATTTCATTCTGAGATTTCAGTTTCTCCCACATATGAGAGCCGAGTGTTTGATTTGTCAAATGTAACCCTTGAGGACAGGGTTTTACTTCAGTAGTCCATCACTGAAGACTAACAGAAGTTCATTTCCCCAGAGTATTACAGTACACTTTACTAGCCTCTTCTCTCATTTTTTGGCAAACACTCACTATTTGCGCTACAGTCGCACACATTCTCGATTTGGTTAACATAATTAGCAAATGAAGGTCTTACCTAAGGACTTCCAGTATACAGTTTGGACTTTCCAATCCAGCAGAAAGCTGTATGACTCCTGAATCCCTCAGTTTATTATCACTCAGGTCTAGCTCTTTTACACACCGAGAACCTGAGCTGATAACTTTTGCCAGAACTGTACCACTTTTCTTTGTGAGATTACAACCACACAGCCTGTGACAAAAAAATAAAGGGCCATGGGTATCAAAAACTACTTAGATATAAAGTCACCAAACACCTGATTATACATTATACACCTCTTTATATACTGTATGGAGTAAGACTATTATCTGGCATCATTTTTCATAAATCATGCATGTTTTTTTCTGAATTCTCTAAATATAACCAACCCTTTATTGTTGAGAACTGAACAGCTCTACTGGCATTTGGCCTCAATGAGAATTTTTAGTCTACTTAAAAACACGAAAGCCTTTGTGGTGAAAAAAAATTGTGGCTGGAATCTACGAAATTAAAAATGTATTCATCCTATCATTACTGAACTATAACAAATGAACCACAATCACAGAAAAATCCAAACAAAACTTACAGAGCCTTTCTCGATACTGAGACAACTGGGGACAAGATCTTTAAACCTTCATCTGATGCTGCAAATTTCTGCAGATTAAACTCTTCCAGCTCCTCCTCTGAGTTCAGCAGGACAAAAACCAGAGCTGACCATTGAACTGGAGAAAGTTTGACTCCATGTAGTTGATTATTTTCTGTTTTACTCAAAAATGTTTGAACTTCCTGTACCAGAGACTCGTCATTTAGTTCATTTAAACAATAGAACAGATTGATGGATTTGTCTAATGATGGATTCTTCCTGATCTTTTCCTTGATGTATGTGGTTATTTTCTCTTTTGTGTCACCATTTTCCCTCAGATATCTGTGTCCTGTCTCTGTCAGTAGGTCTTGTAAGAGAACTAAATTGGACTCCAGTGAGACACCCATAAGGAAGCGGAGGAAAAAGTCCAGGTGTCCATTCTTACTCTGTAAGGCCTTGTCTACTGCTGCCTTTAGAAGGTCTAACAGCATTGCCTTGTTGGAGATGCCAAAGATTTTAGGGATTTGTTGTTTTAAAAGATTTCCATTGACACAGGAGAGAAAAGCATACACTGCAGCAAGATGCTCCTGAACACTCAGATGCACAAAGCTGTACACCTTCCCCAGATGTGAAGTGACTTCCTCAATAAAGATCTGAGTGCAAACTCCTGAGTACACTGTGGCCTCTCTGACATCAATGCCACACTCAGTGATGTCCTTCTCATAGAAGATCAGGTTTCCCTTCTCCAGCTGCTGAAATGCCAGCTTTCCCAGTTTTAGTACAATGTCTCCAATATGTCCAGAATTCATTTCATGTCTTTTGTACTTTTGGGAGCCATGTTTGATCTGTAAGATCAGGAAATGTGTGAACATTTGAGTCAGCGTCTTGGGGACGTCTCCAGTTCCTGCTTCACTGAACATTCCCTCGAGAACAGTCGCTGTAATCCAACAGAAGACTGGCATGTGGCACATAATGTAAAGACTTCGTGATGACTTCAGGTGTGTGATGATTTTATTAGCCAGGGTTTGATCACTGATTCTTTTTCTGAAGTACTCATCTTTCTGAGGGTCATTAAACCCTCGTATCTCCGTTACTCTGTTAATATAAACAGGTGGAATCTGACTGGATGCTGCAGGTCGAGATGTTATCCAGAGGAATGCAGATGGAAGCAGATTCCCTTCAATAAGATTTGTTAACAGTACGTCTAGTGAAGCTGACTCTGTTAGATCTGTCAACATTTTGCTTTTTGTAAAATCTAATTTTAAACGAGACTCATCCAGTCCATCAAAGATGAACATGATTTTGTAATGATGATCGTCCACAGTTTGGTCTTTGGTTTCTGGAAAAAAACAATGAAGAAGCTCCAACACACTAAGATTTTGCTCCTTTTTTAAATTTAGCTCCCTAAAGTTAAAAGGAAAAATGAAGTCCAGATCTTGATTTGCTTTTCCTTCAGCCCAGTCCAGAACAAACTTCTGCACAGATACTGATTTCCCAATTCCAGCAATGCCTTCTGTTAACACAGTTCTGATGGGTTTCTCATCTCCAGGTAAGGGTAGAAATATGTCATCATAGCTGATTGACTCACCTGTTCTTAGTCTCCTACATGCCTTTTCAATATTTCTGACCTCATGCTCATCACTGATGTGTTTGTTTTCACAAGATATGATGTGAAGGTCTGTGTAAATGTCATTTAGAAGTCTTGGCCTGCCATGCAGAGGCATTCCTTCATTAATTGTCCGGAATTTATTCTGCAGTTTAGATTTAAATTCTTGCTTGCACACAAGATCTGGTTCTAAAACACAAAGAAAGTAATAAAAAATTTTGCTTTTGTTTGTGTTTTAAGATTTCCCATAGGTAATGAAATTACATTACACCCATGATATGATTAATCAAAAACTACAAATCTGAGGTAATTTTTTTTTTGTACAAGCTTAATGTTCTGTACCTTACCTCTGATACTGCTCTGATGCTCTTTGTTTTCCATCACTCTAACACTGCATGATGTATATCCTGGTTGCACATGCTAAAGAGAAATTCTTAATCAAAAAACAAATTAACTAACTAATGCATTAATTAACTAATTTATAATGTAATCATTAATAACATCAATGAAGACATATAAATATTTGGGGCATTATAGGATCAGTATAGGATCTCACTGAGACACTGGTTATAATAAAATAACTTTCGTTTTTCCCGACACTATGCTAAGGAGCAGGTGATCCTCTCATTGTTCTAACAAGGTAATATAAAAAGAACGAATGCTTGTGACAATAACTTCTCTTCCCTGAAGGAGAGTTGTGAGGTACACATACTGTATGGGATATCACGCACTCTTGTGTCCTGATACTTTTATTCACACCGTAAGTGAGGACAAGTATGCTTGACATTACTATGCGATACAGACAGCGTCCCCTCTAATAAACCCATCGGCGGAAGATGAGCACTGATGACACTCCTGTAGAAAAGAAAAACCTCGACCATGGAGCACTAAAATGCGAGAACATTATGTTCCTAATAACACTGCTCAAAAAACCTTCACTTTTAAGCATAAAAACCACTAGTGGATAAGGCCTGAGCATTTTGCAACATTGTGACTATATTTGGAGGAAGACCCTTAGCTATAAAATTTAATATCTCAACAGGTAAGCATGCAAACTCAACAGATCAGGATGCATTTGAACCAGATGTAGGAATGAAAATTGTTGACATGGAGTTAGCAAACTTTCCTGTTTCTCTAAGAAACACAGAGCATAAATGTAAGACAAAACAAGTGCTGTTTACCTCTCTGCCTCCTCTCTAAAGTTTGCTATTAGAGCCCAGTCATCTAGATAGACCAATATGTGAAGGTCTTTCTACTGAAGACACAATTTGGAACTAACCACAAACCGAACAGCAGCACTAGGTATACGTAGGCTATGCCCACAATGTGACCCCTCTCTTTGGAACAATAAAATGAAGGCTGTGCCAACCTGAGTTGGCTTCCGAACATGGAACCACTTGTATCACTCTCTTGCTTGGAAGAGTTTTATCTTTTGCCGTAGCAATCTGCTGTTAAGTTCAGGTGGAAAAAATGATTCCTAACCAGAAATACTCACAATCTGAGATCTGAAATATGGCCATGCCATTGGGGAAGAAAAACTCCATAGATGTGATAACCTGGTCATTCTGTACATTCAGGTCATCACCTGACTTTAATTCATTGCCACATAACACTGCTGAGCCTAGACCTGAGCAACTAAAGCAACCCCAGATCATAGCACCACCACAATGCATGACGGGTGCATTGCTTCATGCACTACCCTTCTTACCCTGTTGTAGTTTTTATTGTCATTTCAACCATATACTGTACAGTACACAGTGAAATGAAACGGTGTTCCTCCAGGACCAAGGTGCTACATACAACATAAATGATACCTTTATCTGTTACTCCAAAGTAAAATCTTTATGCTCCCTAGCTAACTGAAGTCTTTTTCTGAGTCTCACTAACAAGTGGTTTTCTTATGGACACAATGTTTAGTTCCAGTTCTCCAGTTCTAACATTGTGTGTGGAACTGCTCTTACTTTTACGATTAAACATAACTCTGATTTCTAATTTTTACTACACAACTTCACCAAGCATTTACAGTAAATCATCTCCACTCATGGTTTTTACAACCACATTACTCCTGGGAAGTTGAACATTTAGCAATTGTTCAAAAAATTGTATCTAAGAAATTGCCCCCAAGAATCGATAAGTTCCTGAATGAGATGTTCGAGATGTTCCATGGGGGACGGAGCTTTAAGTTCTGCTGCACCTCGCCTGAGGAAATCCCTCCCAAACTCCCTTAATTCTTCAGTTTCCGTCTCTTTTAAAATCAAGCCTAAAAACTCGCCTGTTTACTAAAGTTTTTAGTTAGTTATTTTACTTTTTTAGCCCTCTTAGCCATATCTGTTTGGTAAGTACTATAAGATTGTGTCCCCATGAAAAGTGTTCTATAAATAAAATGCATACTACTACTACGGATAATAATAATAGCACCATATACTGTACAGTACCTGATCCTGGAAATCAGCATCCAGCCCTATGGACGTATTTGTTATGCCATGTTTGTCTCTTAAAAAAAGACAATATTAATCTGATGTTAAGTAAGGAATAAAACAGCTTGTCAGTGGTGTGATAAACTGGATTTATAGTTACCACCCAGAAACTGACTGGTCTTTAAAAATAATCAATGATCACAATTTTAATATCCATATTAGGTGATTAATTTGTGTGAGATAAATATATACTGCCTGACCAAAAAACAAGTCACACAATCTAATATTTCATTGGCCCCCTGTCAGTATAAAAAAGAATCACCACCTTTTATCATATTATGTTGCTTGGCAGCCTGAAATGAAGATAAACACAGTTTATCCAGCTCTATTTACTCCAACACCAACATGTCAGGAAAAAAAAACTAAATCACTGTCAGAAGATCTCCCGGATAAAGTCGTGCACAGCTACAAATCAGGAGACGAATACAAGAAATAAAAGCTTTGTCATTGCCTAAAAGCACAGTGAAGTCTATCATTAAGCAGTGGAAGGTATTTGGAACAACGCAGACCCTCCCTGGATCAGGGTGTCACTCCAAACGGGATAAAAGAGCCAGGTATAAACTGATCAGAGACGCTACCAAGAGACCAATAGCAGATTTAAAGCAGTGGCAGGAATTTATGACAAAGATTGTTCACTGTGTGCATGTGACAACAATATCACAAATTATTCACAAATGTGGCTTGTATGGGAGGGTTGCAAGACGAAAGCCACTCCTCAAGAAATGCCACATGTCACATTTGACCACAACACCATTGGATATGTATAGATAAAAATCTGCCAGAAAGTTGTCAATGTGAAGAAGGTTTACCTTCCAACATGCCAATGACCTAAAGCACACAGCAAAACTGACCACAAAGTGGTTGAAGGAGAAAAAAGGTGACTGTCCATGCATGGCCTAGTCAAAGCCATGACTTTAACCCCATTGAAAATCTGTGGAAAGACTTGAAGATTGCAGTCCACAAACGGTCACTGTCACATTTAACTTAACTTGAGCAGTTCTGCAAAGAAGAGTGGGCAAATATTGCAAAGTCTAGTCTCTTCTTTTCTATACCAAGTGTGTGTGTGTGTGTGTGTGTGTGTGTGTGTAAGAAAAAATAAAGAAAAAAACAAACATTATTAAAAATAAATATTTACAGTATACACAGTACAGTATATACAGTAATGCAAAAGAAAGGGAAAAACAATACAATAGGTACACTTTCAATCAAATTGCACCAGGTAATAATTATATATACAAATAGAGATTAAACTTTTTTTCTTTTTTTTGTAATATAATTTATGTTCTAAAATCAGAAATAAAGTAAAATAAAGTTGCAATAAAAATTGTATCATTCATTAGCTTTTCCTTACCTGTCCTGCAGCACTGTTGGTGCACCCAGTGACTGATCGCTCTTCATAGACACCAAACAATGTTTAGGTGATGCAAAATTCTTCTGATTAATAACCCTTTCACATACATCAGTTTGAAATTAGTTAGTAAAAAAAAAAAAAAAAAAAAACAACAACAATCTGGACACATTCCACACTCACATTAGATTTATCTCAGTGTCTCCTACATTCTTATATCTACATAATTAAACTCTTTTTTTTTTTCACTTCTTAAAAATTTTTTTTTTAATCACATGATTGACTTATGGTGTAAATACTGTTAGAACTGTTCACAAGACATTCCTTACCTTTCTTTTTCTGTCTGTTGAAACACTATTGTTGCGTTCATTGACTTGTCACTTCGCATAGACACAATGCTGGGTACAGGTGCGTGAGATTTTTCTTTCTGATATCTAATTAAAAACAATTCCTACATAATTATTTTTTTTTACTTGTTTTTAAAAAATCTTATTAAAATCCCATTATTAACTTAATTACGTTGTAAGCATTGTTAACATGGTTCACTGGACATTCCTTACCTTTCTTTCTCTGCTTGTTGAAACACTATAGTTGCGTTCATTGACTTGTCACTCCGCATAGACACAATGCTGGGTGCAGGAGACTGAGATCTTTTGTTCTGATATCTAATTCAAAAACAATATCAGGGTATTCATCACAAAGCAGGTTTAGTGCATTCAAATAGGATTAAATCTAACAACACTTTTGATATTGAATGGTGCTTACATTTAAGGTTCAGTGGATTCAGCAGTGTAACACTTAATATCTTTGTCAGGTTGGGTGACATTTTGTATCATTTAGTGTCTTGAATTGGCAGATTTTGCTGGTGTCTGTTATATTGTGTAAATTGAAAATGTATTACACAATAAAAACTGTATGTTGTAGTTTGCACATCTAAGTTTATTTTATATATGCATTTATTTTTACACATAGGCTCGGTTTACAAATTTAGTGGTAATAATAAACCATAATAAATTTAATATTATTAACCTGCTGGTTTTAATGTTGTGGTGGACAGAGGTCAATATGGACACTGACGGGTCTCAGGTGGTGTTTGTTGTGGCTCATCACTGTATGCTGTTAACTGAGGATGTTTGATATGTTCAATAAAACTATAATATTTCTCACTTGTGTTTCATGCATCTCATTTATATCTGGCTTTAATCTCATTATGGTCTTGTATATGCCTAAGCAAATGAGCCATAAGCATATTGCATAAGTATATTATAAAGAGATATATTTAATCAAATTCAATATATTATGAAGTATATTGTTAAATAGTAAATTACATACAATAAGATATACTGTATATTTCTCAATATATAAATAGCGGCAATTCCTTATGTATTTTTCAATATATTATAATATGTTAATACAATATATTATTCAGTATATTGTGAATATATTTAGATCAGAACATCAAATCATTCAATATATTGACAGTTAATATATAGAGAAATATATTTTCTTCACAGAGCAGTCGTTCTTAAATTGCCCTGTGTGTGTGAATGTGTGTGTGTATGTGCCCTGCAAGGGATTGCCCATGGAGAACCTGGCCATGTCTCCTGAAGTCTCCTGGGATAGACTCCAGGTCTCCCACGACTCTATATACAGTATACATGGTAAAGAAAATGAGTGAATGAATGAGGTAGAGTGACGCCTCCAGGGTCTTGGGTTCGATCCTCAGGTCAGGTGAGTCCATAGAGTTCAATGTTGTTCCAGTTTAACTGATGTGAAATCATGTTGAATGTGTGAAAACTAATTGTAAATGTAACAGGTTATGTAAAATATACATTTATTTCATTCACATGAAGCCTGTGTACATATTTGGAATGAGTTTAATGAAATGTTCTCAGTGTAATTTCCTTTTATTTAGTTGAATTTATTGGTAGGATTAGAGCAGCATCTATTTGTGGTGCTATTAATGTGTGTGTTATTAGTGTAGTGAAGAACTACAGACTTTATGTAATTAATAAAAACATGAGTCGTGAGGAGTAAATAAAGATTTTACTTATGAGCACAATTTACATAGATACTGAATATAAAGTATAATTTATAAATTAACAACAGATTCAGTCTCTTCTTTAGTTTCCTTTTTTATAAACAGGTTTATTTCAGTTTACACTGAATAAGAGGTTTAATGTTAAAAGACACTCTGTGGAACAAATCACCAGAAACCAGAACATGGCCAAAAACAAACTATTACTTTTTAAAATACTTCATTGTTCAGAAAGTGAGCAGTAAATTCACTGAAATAGGAGACAGTCACATACAGGACACAGGACACTTTTGTCTTCTTCTGTCCTACATTGATGAGTTTCTTTGAAGTTTATCTAGTACTATTTGTTTTATGGACTGGAGGTGGGAGAGCTTGTGTAGCCCCTGTTTAGCCTCTAGTCTCTGTGTATTACTGGTGTTACTGGTTTCATTACTCCAATTCTGTTCTGTGATCTTATATAAACCTCCTGAAGACTGAATTCTGGGTTTGTTGAGTGTCTGTTCCACTACTGTCCTGGTGCTGCTGAGTTTAATCATGATCCACACTGCTCCTAACTTACTGTACACGCTGCTTCCTTTCTCCAATCAGAGGAATTTTTAATTTACCTTCTGAAGTAGTTATGTCTGTAAAAATCAAAACAGAAAAAAAAATGTTTCAAATCTGTACCCTGTGTCTCTTTGTCTTTGTAATTATCATTAAAACTACACACATATCACATTTAGTTAAACTATATGGCATGAAAGGAAAATAAACTTGTAAGATGAGATTATAACTGCAGTGGTATTTTTGTGGTATTTCAGATGAAAGTTCACTTTTATTAAATCAGAACTGTATAGTTATTATCATGAAGTGACAAATTACTGTACTGTTTTAATTCAGTTCCTAAAGGTATATTCTATGTGCTTCTCTCAGTATGATCACCAACATGCTGCTGATTTGAGCATTTATATTCCTCTTTCACTTCACTCTTACAGCTACATTATATTCTACAGAAAGTACACATTCTGCACTACTTTGTCTGTGTGTTAAGTTTACTTACGCTAGTCGTCCTCCTGAACACTGCAGTAATTCCTCGAGTTGTGTGACTGAATTTCCCAGTTTATTCTCCCTCAGATCCAGAAGTTTCAGATGTGAGGAGTTTAACTTTAGTGCAGCAGTCAGAGCAGCACAGTGTCTATCTGTTATACTGCAATATATTAACCTGCAGAGAGAAACATTTTTATATATTATTTACTTCACAGGGATAAATAATGATGTAGACACACACGTAATATATATCTGTACAGAACCAGTCAAAAGTTTGGACACACCTTATAATTCAATTTTCTTTGTTTAGTGATTTATTTTCTATATTCTAGTGCAATACTGTTTTTTTTAATTCCAAAACTAAAACTCAAAACTCCAGTCAACAACAACAGTCCAACAACAACAGTCGGCTGTTATTTTTAGACATGAAGGTCAGCTGTTCTGGAACAGTTCTAGCAAGAACAGTATTGTCAAGTGTATTTGCAAAACCCATCAAGCACCATGATGAAACTTCTTTATGTAACATCCTCAGCAGCGACCTCATTTCCCCTCTCGTCTGTTCCAACCACTCAGCATTCAGCATCAGCATTGAACTAATCAGGAGCTCTGTACAATGTCCTACTTCAATGATGTCGACTTCTTCCTGTACCACTGTTTAAAGAAAATGTCTTCTAGAAACTAGCAGTAGGTTTGGGAGTTGATTTTAACGTCGTCTAAACTAGCTCATCCTCAATAATAGCAGCCTGTACAAGTCCCCTTCCTCCACCTTACTAGTGTCTGACTTAAAGTGGTGCCGTGTGTCCATTAGTGATCCAGCCACAGGCCCGTCCATCTGGTCCATCATAAATCATACTCAATTCATCTGTCTATAAAACATCTGAAAAAAGTTCTAACTTGTCTTGACACCTTGTGCTTCTGGACATATTTTTAAATGTTTTACTTTTTGGTGTTGATTAAATCCCTTTTTGTCCCATTTTGCCTGAGGTAAAGAAGCTGTCTAATAGTTATACACACCTTGCTAGAGGCTGTTAATAACTTTAGGCCACACCCTCCCTCATTATAAAAATCCATATCACATAAGAATCCTTAAATCTAATAACCAGTCAGGTTTATATAGTTTGGAAAATATAATAATGTAATAAATATATAGAGAGAAATGGCTCGAGTAATATTACAAACACATTTCTAAATCTCTGGTTCGTGTTCTTCAATCTTATGTACATTCTTCTGTTTTTGACAGACTCACCTCAGTGTCTCCAGTTTACACTCGTGTTTCTTCAGTAGATCACAGAGCTTCTCCACTCCTGAGTCTCCTAGTTCACATTTACTCGATCCAGCTCTCTGATGTGTGATGGATTTGTACAGAGAGCTGAAACCACATCAGTGCAGGATTTCACACTTACACTCTGACACAGTCTGCAGAGAGAAAATACTGTTTAGTCCAACAGAGAAAGGAAAGATATAGAAATGACTAAAGTAGTATTATAAACTACTATATTAAACTGTGGTTTGTGCTCTTCATACACACATTCTTCTGTTTTTACCAGACTCATATGACTGGGTGAGAACTAAAAAACATAACCATTAGGGTTATAATACAAAACTCAACTGTACAATTTATTAAATACTAAACGTGATTTTGATGTCTCAATTCAATATTATTTCAATACAAAGAAAAAAAACATTTTAAATGATTAATAATTTATAAACTTATAAAATAAATTATAAACGGACAGTAATTTAAAGTTAATGACGGTTAATGTGATGAATTCTGACTCTTAGAAAAATAAAATAAACTATTAATTATAAAGTAAAAAGATGATGAGTAAGCTCATGGTGACGTGGTGTGACCCACACGTGTTCAACTGATGTCTTGATTTTTCTGATAGTCTCTGGAAATGGGTGTGTTTGTGAACGTTTCTTCTTGTTTAAAAACCCACAGTGTAGTTCCACATGATGCCACTAGAGGGTCAAAACCAAAATGGTCACCCGGGTGAACAAAAGTGAAGTGTGCCTTCTTCATGACAATGCGCCGCCCATTCAGCTCACGAAATGGTGAAACTTGTGGGTGACTTGGGGTATGAAATTCTGCATCATTTGGTTTAAATAGTTTGAAATGTTTTACTTAGAGGAATCCTGGTAGCCATGTGCAGAGATGTTCAGTTTAAACTAAATCTTAAAAGTAAAGTTTCCTTACTGGTATTTCACTCAGATCTCTCTAATAAAAATGACTCACATGCATGTGGCTTATTCAAGATAACGTTAATTGACATCAGTGTCAGAATATTTTATGACCTTATACAGTGCGTTTAAAAAGTCCCTCCACTGTGGCCAGAGAGAGAAGTTTATGGGAAAATATTGGTTTAATGAAACTCATTATTATTCTCACTCATGTTATTTATTGTTATGCTGACGATACACAGTTATATGTCTCAGCAAAACCTGATGAGAAAAAACAGCTTACTAAAATTGAGCAATGTGTGCAGGACATAAGAAATTGGATGCTAATTAACTTCCTTCTGCTAAATCCGGATAAGACAGAAGTTCTAGTCATAGGACCGCATACAGCTAGGAGTAAAATTTTAGATCACAACATAACTTTAGATGGCCTTTCTGTTCCATCAAATGCAACAGTGAAAGACCTTGGTGTGATTATTGATTCCAGCCTTTCATTTGAAGCACATGTAGATAATATTACCAGGATAGCATTCTTTCACCTCAGAAATATTACCAAGATAAGAAATTTATTGTCGCTAAACGATGCAGAAAAACTAGTTCATGCTTTTATCACCTCTAGGTTGGACTATTGTAATGCCTTACTGTCTGGTTGTTCAGCTAGATGCATAAATAAGCTTCAGCTAGTCCAGAATGCAGCAGCGAGAGTCCTCACTAGAACCAGAAGATATGAGCACATAACCCCTATCTTATCTTCACTCCATTGGCTTCCTGTGAAATTTCGCATTGATTTTAAAATACTACTCTTGACATATAAAGCATTAAATGGTCTCGCGCCGCAGTACCTGAGCGAACTGCTAGTGTCTTACGATCCGCCACGCCTACTTCGATCAAAGGATGCAGGCTGTTTGTCAGTACCACGTATTATGAAAACTACAGCAGGGGCAAAGCTTTTTCTTACAAAGCCCTAAAGTTATGGAATAGTCTTCCAAATAGTGTTCGGGACTCAGACACAGTCTCAGTGTTTAAGTCCAGGCTAAAAACCTATTTATTTAGCCAAGCATTTTTATAAATAGATTTGCCTTAGGTAAAGGAGCAGATCTGGGGGACTCATGGACGTAGAGTATTATGGTGAACTGGTATGTTTGGATGCTGTCTTCCTCACTCTCATTGATCACTCAGGTTTGCTGACGGTGAGGTGATTGTTTGCTTTACATGTCAGGAAGCCCTCATGTTTGTGTTTCCTTCTGGCTCCTCCCTTTTAGTTATGCTGTCATAGTTAGTCCTGCCGGAGTCTCTGCTTGCACTCTACAGTTAATATACATTCACATTATACATTGTGTGACTGTGACCATACCTAACTGCCATCTCTCCTCTTCTTCTCTTTCCCCCCCTCTTTCTTTTTCCTCTCTCCTCCTGTCCCCCCCTTTCACTCTTTCTCTCTGTCGAGCTACACATGTCGTTCCTGAGCTGCCAGTGATCCAGACTCCCTCTGCCCTCCGGACCTGTCTGACCCATCCTGGTGCCCCGCTTCTGGCTGAAGATCTCGTCACATGGATGCCCTGTGTGTCTCTCTGGGATGCGTCTGGTGTCTGGGAATGATTCTCTCTACCTAGAAAATGGTTCTGGCCTTGACTGGTGTTGGCAACTGTTTCTCTGGGGACTTGACAGTTCGATAGTTCATGACTGGAACTTCTTACAAGTCTACCTGGGTCTTCAATAACCACCTGGACTCCATATTAACATCAATTAACATCAGCTATTATAGCTGAACTGCCTCCCACCCTACACACTGTATAAATGCAGATCATTTACTGCTTTCTGTTTCACCCAAATGAGGATGGGTTCCCTGTTGAGTCTGGTTCCTCTCAAGGTTTCTTCCTATTACCATCTCAGGGAGTTTTTCCTTGCCACTGTCGCCCTCGGCTTGCTCACCAGGGACAAACTGACCATTTTGATTCATACAAATTCACATTTCATACAAACCTAAATAATTCTTTTATCTGTGTAAAGCTGCTTTGCGGCAATGAAAAATTGCTAAAAGCGCTATACAAATAAAATTGAATTGAATTGAATGTATTTATTATTAAATCTCACACAGGGTCGCGATGTCGTATTCTTGTGTCTGGAAAAGCTGCTTGAAATTTCCCACAAACTAAATCTGAGTATTTATCTCCAGCTTTAAAAACGCGCTCCACTACAAAAACACGTTCTTCGATGGTTAACATTTTTACACAAAAATACACGGCCGATGTAAAGGAAAGAACTCCTGGGATACGTACAACAGACTGGTGGAGCCAAACAACAGCGCGTCAACACACTACTACTACTGTACGTGTCCGCTGTGGAGAGACTTTCTGAACACACTGTATTAACAGATCTGTGCCCAGAGTGACACAAAGGCCGTTTCAACAAGTAATTTAAGCGAGTGTCTGATCACAAAAGTAATAAAATAACAATAAAGCCATAATAAATCACAGGACTTTTAATTTTGATACTCAAGTACATGTGAAGGTGAGAAATTCTTTCCTTTTTCACAAGTAGAAATGTAAATGAAGGACTTTTACTGGAGTAATATTTTACAGAGGGGATCTCCGCTTTTACTCAGGTACAGGATTCATGTACTTTATCCACCACTGGGTATTGATCATTTTTAGATTTTGTAATCTGCTAAAGAAAATAGTTCAGTACAGATGTCGCCATTAAGACTGCGTGTGTTTTCCCGCGAGGTGCAAATCAGACTTCATAATTACTTTAAGTGTAATTCACAAATTTACTGAATATATTATGTTTTTATGTGTATACAGTATGTGTTTGTATGTGAATATATTATATAAGTATGTGTTTGTGCGCGCGTCTTATATGTAACATTTATATAAAATGCAATCTATGATAAGTGTATTTTGTTGAAGTATTTGTGGATATGGTTTATGCGCGAGGGGCAGAGCCGCACATAAACTGTTCAGATTTTTGTTTTAGTTTCCAGAATCCCGTCTGTTCTCGCGTAGACGGCGGAGCTCTGGTTATTTTGTGTTTTCATTTTTTTTTTGGTTTCTTAATTAATAATCCCACGCTATCTCCAAACGGAAATGTCTTCCCGTGTCTGTCATAAGCTCTCACAGCCAGGGCCGGTTCTAGACAGGCACATACAGTGGTTACTAAATCGGAATGTTGGTTCTACCGTCGCGGCGCTCGGCGGAAGCATTTGGGTTTGTGCGTTTGCTGGCTTTTACCGCTGAGTGGCGCTATATAACTACAGACTGACGCCTCATGCCTTAGTTCATTCTCTTAAGGATTAATGAGCCGTGCTCCTTTAGAGCTGCACGTAGTAGCGGATAAAATCAAGTTAACATTGTAGTTAAACGAATTTATGATTACAGTACTAAAATTACAGTACAAATGTAGAATTTAAATTAAATTCAATCTTATTAGGATCAAATTTACTCAAAATAAATGTTAACACAGTGAGCCTTTAGATTTTATCACGTGTAATTAGAAAAGACGCGTGTAGGGTTTTGTGTCGTCTTATATCTTGTGTTCTTTAAATTTGTAGTAGATTTATTAACTGAAATGAATGACCATAAAATTATAACATTGTCAGGATGTTCTACTGCATCAGTTGATGTCGGTTATTCAGCCCCGCTTGTGTTTTTGCGTTATTATAAGAATGAAATGCAGTAGACTGTTATAACGCACTGTTATAACGACTTGTAATAGGTTCGAGCCATGTTGCACGGGCAGCACCATAAAGCACGGACACGAGGCGAGGTCTTACGGGAAAAGGGGTAATCGCAGTAATTTATTTAGGTAAAATGGGGAAGGAAAGGGTTGAAGGAGGGAGAATAAAAAAAAGGGAAAGAGATAAAGGTTGTGCATGTGCAGTTCCGCGGGCTGTGCCACACTGGCATGCGGGCACACAGCTGACGATAAGTTGGGGTTGGGCGGAGCGGAAGAACGGAGCACGCGAAGGCAGCACTCCTGCACGCTCCTCCGTGACGGCGCTTCTTCCGCTGTCGATGGCCGGCACGAGTCCTCGCTGACACAAAAGTTAGTTCTCCTATTCTCCACCACATCACGTACTTCCCGGACCTCGGACTAAACTCCGCACCTTGCTTTTATAATGCGGAGCAAGCCTGAGATCATATTAACGTTAATTATCGCCCGCCGACTTGAATAGGCGGCTCCGTCCCTTTGCCGCCTTTTCAGGGAGCCTACGGAGTGAGCGAGTAGCGATAGTAGATTTGGGCGCACGCCTATCACAGGCGCACGCTGTGACAGATCATCATAATTTTCTTTAATAGCAAATAATGACCCCCGTTGCCCTGTACCACCGCTGGCAAAACCTTATGAAATACAAGTTAAACAGTAAACGAATTTACAAAACTTTATGCATGGGATTAAGTGGTGATTCTACGTAGGAAAGTAAAGAGGAGGATCGCGATGCTCAACATTCCGGAGACCAAACCCCATTTAAATTAAATTAACAAATATTGCAAGTTAATAACAATAGCCCACGTTTAGAAAAGTATTTTTATTTAGATTATAAAAAATAATCCTGCATCTGTTTTAGGTGTTCCAGCTGCCACTGTTCTTATGGCTCTGTCAGAGTAAATCATTCAGTAATAAGCCTGTAAATTTTCATGTAAAACAGGAACATCTGTATGAATAAATTGATATGATAAGCTATTGATCAGTGATTTATGTAAACGACTCAGTTCAGATGTAAGTAAATAGAAAGAAAGTAAATGGCTGCACTGTTTGGGCGAGGGACGTCCTAATGACGATTTGGTCTGCTGTGTGTGTGTGTAAGAGAGAGAGAGAGAGAGAGAGAGGTGTCAAGAGGTCTTTCATACTCATAAAAAGTCGTGGATTATTCAGTGAAATAGAGGCTCAGCTGAAAAATGTTAGGCCCCAAATAAAAGGTCTTTCTGAGTGTTATGATATAGTTGTAAAATAACAGATGTACAAACGGTGCACACTGGATACTAAACCTAAACCAGACCCGAGGATTAATAAACCAAGATAGCCCCATAACCGTTTTTACCGTTTTTTTAAACAATGCAATTTATGCTATCATGAGAAAAATCTCAACTTCTTCCATTGCAAGGATTAAAAACGGTAACAATGTCAACTTTAGAATCTAGAATCCAGAGGATTAAAATTTACACAAATTTAGAAAGAGGCCTTAATCACTGAAAGTCTTTAAAAGAGCCTCAGATTCAAGAGGTTTTTAAAGTGTGGAGAGGTGCATTACAGTTCCTCTGAATGTATAGGTGAGAACAGCTGATTCACACCTGGGGAGGGTGAATAATTTGCATTTGAATGTTGTCTGGCATTGTAAAGCGCAGTGACACTAAAAGAACAACAACCCAGGATAAATAGAAATAAGAGGCTCTGATTATACTGCACAAATATTATTTAGCACAACAAAATTTTTTCCGCGCTCTGGAAAACTACATGTGTGCGATTGACTATAGGAAATTAAAGAGGAGGATTTTTATTTAGACTATAAAAAAATTAACCTGCGTCTATTTTTAGGCGTGCCAGCTGCCACCTTTTAGTTAGAAGTTTTTAATACAAATCTTATAATGCCCACATGACAGCAAACATTCCCCTTGTTAATATTTTAATCATTAATTTCACTATTTTAGCTATTACGTATGGAGTGATATCCCGGACAATATTTAAAAGGAATTTGATTATAAAATAAGCAATACAAAAAAGACATGTTGTATAGGGAAAAAAAAAAAATTATTTTATATATTTTTTCCCTATACAACATGTCTTTTTTATATTGCTTATTTTATAATCAAATTCGTTTGGTGCAATTTGTAAATCATAAACCTATTAATTTATGTTCTAATATAATATTTGATAGAGGTTATGTGGGGGGGGGCAATCCGTGGCAGGGAGGCATTTTAGCGCATAACCCTAAAAAACAATTCAATAGCTTTTTCGTTATGTGGTTTAGACACGTAAAACCAGTTGTACTATAATCCACTCTATCAGTTTCAGTTTGATTTAATTTTTTTTTTCAAAAAATGACTAAAAAAATTTACTGAATTAATATCAAACTGAATATTGCAAAGGGAAGGGTTGTAGTTATTAGCGAGGATAGAGTGCATTATAGTACAGTTGGTTTTACATTTTCTAAATGCTAAATTTCTATAGCAAAAAAGTTATTGAATTTTGTTGATTTAATTGTCATTTTTTGCAACTCATAATAGACTGTACCAAAGTGCATTCATTTTCATACATATCTTTACAATTATTATTATTATTTTAATAATAAAAAAAAACACCCTAACTCTCATTTAACAAATTATCTGTTTTATTGCCACAAGAATTGTCGGTGTAATCATTTATTTTAAAATGTACATTAAAGTAATTATTAATTAATTAAACAAATAAATAAACAAATAATTCATACTGTAGCCTAACAGTGTTATATGTTTGATGTCCTGTGAGGTATTTCTCTGTAATCTTGTGTATTCTTCTGTAAATAAACGGTTGGGTCTTGGTCATGCACTTTTAAGCGCCGGTAAAGATTTAGCTCCAGCAGGCAGTAACAGATCTAAAAATATATTTATTTGTAAGAGCTTTTCTGTCCACTCCAGAGTAAGAAGATATGCGATTTGTCATATTTCTGTGTTTATTTCTTGATAAACAAATGAGATAATCTCGGTTCACCTCCATTGCTTAAATTCCCCTCTCTTGGTTGGCGAATGCAAGTTACGTCAATCCCCACACAATCCCGCCCCACAGGATAGACCCGCCCCTGACACTGATTGACAGGTTTCTGTGTAACGTGTTGGAAATGCAATTGCAAATGGATTAGCGATTGCGTTTGAATTTTGGCCGGCTTGACGCGCGACGCAGAGAAAGTGAAAAAGCAAACGTGGTCATTGATTTTGCTATTTAAATATGGCAGGCTCATGACTTGTAAGACATGGGAAATACAAATGCAAATGGACTTTTCTTTTTTATTTGAAATTTGGCAGTCAGTGTGCGTTCACGAAGGCGAAACAGCAAACGGTAATGCAAAGTTTGCAATTGCATTTGAATTATGGCACACTTTGTGCGTCCACATATGGGAAACGCAATTGCAAATGTAATTTGCAATTCCTTTTGAATATTGTCCGGGATATCACTCCATAATTACTGTTTCATTTACTTCAAAATAATATTAAAACAAGCATAAAACGTTTAAAAAAAAAAAAAAAAAAAAAAATTATATTGTTGACAACATTTGGGCCGTGGAACGGGTTCGACCCTAAGTGCACGGGCGGCTCCATGAAGCACTGACTCGAGGCGAGGTCTTACAAAAAAAAAAAAAGGAAGGAAAGTGTTAAGGGAGTGAGTATGGAAAGGAAGGAATGTGCACGTGCAGGTTTGGTTGGCATGCGGGCACAGGCTGGTGAGCAGTGAGCAGCAGACAAAGTGGCAGCGTGGGCCCGCGAGGAAAGCAGCTCCTGCCTCCGTCCGCTCGCGCTGACTCTGCTCTCCATTGATGGCCGGACTGGCCCCTCCCATCTCTCGCTTCTTTGAAGTCCCTGGGGCGCATTCAATTTGCCCCGCTTGCATGCCGCACTTTGTTGCGCGCGTCACACTCACACTGCGTAGTAAAATCCACTGTAACCCAACAAACCCTGAGTGTTTTTTTAGTGCGGGGTGCAAGCCTGGGATCATTAGCAGGGAGAGCTCACCAGCCGTGCCTAGTTCCGTGGCCCCACTCCTTCGCATATCTGAAGGGGAGGCCGCCTAACTAGTGAGCGAGGAGCGATATTGATTTGGGCGCACGCCGTGACAGGCTGAAAAAACAATCGTCCTCAAAAATGTAACAGATGAGGACTCAGATTAATGTGCAAAAACTATATAATAAAACTATATAAGACTACATGGCCTTTATAAGACTCAACTTTTATTTACCGCACTCATAATAACGAAAAAAACGTTATGATTTTGTAAGTGTTGTAAGGTGCGCTGTTTTGTATTGTTTTTGGTGAACTTGAGCGCGTCAGAAAATGAACGCAAACGTTTTTTTTAAATGGTCAGAGTCAGTCTGCTTGCTGTTTTCCCGCGTATTCATAATCATTAGTCTACTTCTGCCGGTGCGCTCTGGAAAACTTCATGCATGCGGCTGAGTGCTGATTTAGACTACGGAGTAAATGAAAGAGGAGGATTACGATGCCGAATCGAAGCCCTGTGCCCAAACCTCATTTAAATTAACAAATATTATAAGTAAAAAACAATAGCCCACGTTTAGAAAACGTTTATAAATTCTTTTCGACATCAGTTGGCCCGGTGTTATGCGCAGAGCGCCGGGAGATTTCCTGAAGCTCCGAAATCACTGGGGCATTTTTTCTAAATAGACGCTATCTTTAATAACTGATGGAGGTTTTGAGCTGTATACACACGCATTCCTGTCTAAACAACTCTTAAAACTACACCTGTGACACAATAACAGTAATATTTTAAACATTTTGCAGGCTGCCATTTGGAGAAACGAAAGAATAATGAATAAACCAGTTGTTGGGTCAAAATACCCCAACCAGGTGTTTATTTGTAAACTAAATCTCATATGACCCAACATGAGCAGCACAACAATGTGTTTAAAGTACCTGAAATAATCCAGAACTTAAATAACAATAAACAGATAAAGAGATACGCTATATATAGCTATAGTTTATACTCTGTACAAATCAAATTGTCAGCTAGTGAACTTGATCTAAACAACATTTAACCAGTGTTTTTTTTTTACTCATTATTGTAGAGTACATATCAATAGCTCTGGTTCAGATTTTTTTTGTTGTGTAAAGTACTCATGTGGAAATTACCATCACCATTGTATTTACTGCAACGAGTGAAAATGTCACTTTGCGCCACCTGGCGGCCATTTTACGAATGACTTTGAAATGCAACTGATTTATTTTGGCCGCTGTCGATTTTACATGGCGGTAAGCGCAACGGTAATAACCATTCCAATTGGGTAACTACGTTATGGGGGGGCAGTCAGAAATGTGAAGGGGGCATCATGTGTACGCATTATGTTTGAGCACTGTTTTTCCCCCTGTGCTTATAGTAACAGTATTATCCTTGCTGAACTGTGTTGTTAGCTGCATCAGAAGCCTGGAGGCACTTTGTCAGGCCTCTACCTTCAGACCTGTCCAACTTGGGTCTCCCACTTAAAGACTAAGCTCCTGCTGGTATAGCTCTTAAGACTAGAGACTATAACTAGACTGTTAAGTCTAATAGTAAGACTATAACTAAAATATTTACAAAACTGAAAGGTTGTCTTATGAATAATAAATAAAACTAGGTTAAAGCAGATGGGCTATAGAACAGATATGTTTTTATATATTTTTTATATATTTTACTTTTTATAGTAAATGAACAGCTCTCTTTTCTCCAATCCACTCTAAAACAACAGTCTCCTATTTCCCTGTGTGCGGGCTGCAGCCTGTGAATGAATACATGCAGCGGAGGGCAGTGGCGGACTGGCCATCTGGAGTACCGAGTTTTCCCGGTGGGCCGCTGGCCAAGACCGACCCAGTCAGTACACAAATATATAAAAAATGACGGAAACCATAATATTGCATCTCTTTTTCCTACTCATATGGATGAGTGCGTCGATCGCACGGGCGCCGCTGACAAAGAGCGTGTTGTTGATGGAGAGAGAGGTTGATTTACGACAGCTGTTTATGGGAGTGTAGTCCAGTGCAGGGGGGCATTGTGGGTATGAGGTCCGGTGTGTGTGAAGTTGAACGCGAATGCGAGATGTAAGCTGGGATATAGAGCCTGAGTTTTGTTTTCTTTTCAGTAGTTTTAAGTTGGATTTAAGTGCAGAATTGTACTATAACCTGACAATGCAGCAAATAAAAAAAACAGCATCGACCAGTTTGTCCTTCTCCAGGGCTGGACTGGGACCAAAAAACAGCCCTGGCATTTTTGGCCATCGCGGCCCACCATGATTATATAAACAATAAGCTGAGGCATATGACACATCAAAGGATAGATGCGCTCACTGTTTTGTTTCAAACATTAAACCACAGTAACCTGCATGGAAGCGAATAACCTTGATAAAAAATTATTCTTAATTATTATTATTGTTATTATACAGTCTTTTATTAGCAATTCTCTCTCTCTCTCTCTCCCTCTGTTTCTCTCTCTCACACACACACACACACACACACACACACACACACACACACGTGAGTGACCTCCAACCTAGCAAGGATGAAGTTCTGCACAAAACTCATAGTCTACTATTAAATGTTTTTAAGTCTGACTGCAATAATTTGAGCATTTGCACAGTGTTAGCCTACAAATCCTCCAGATAGCTTACTACTTAGTGAAGATGTAGGCTACACTTAACATTTTCATTGTTAATTCCATGGACTATCATCATTCTGCGTGTGTGTAGGCCTGCGTGTGTCTACCAAGAAATCCGATAGTCAGCCATGTCATTTATATAGCTCAGGGGTTTATTTGTTGTACTGCGTGAAGATTGACAACAATTTCGATCAATCATGACAGACGTGAGACCACTCGTTAATGTGATGTGGATGGCAATGTAGCCTAGCCTAATTGGCAGACGGTTCATTTGCAAGTAGCAGGTAGGCTAGTGGTGCAGGTTGTCGACAAACACTCAAATGCACGAGTGACACACACACACACACACACCACAAAAAAGCCCTCTGTCTTCCCTACATAAATGTCCCTCACTTTACTCTGCCAACATTTCGGCTACTTCTTACCGGACTCGTAGCTATTCTGAAGCCTTCCTCAATCTGTCCCTGCTGGGTCACGTCTCTCACCACCTCCTCCTCCTCCGAATCAATTTTAATAGCTACTCCTTCTTCATCTGTGTAACTAACGTTGACGTTACTCTGTTCTACACTCCCTTGTGCCGCTCCGGCAGCCTGAGCACTCTGGACTGCCTCTGCACTGTTGCCTGATGTTGATGGTCCTACACCAGCAGCTGCAATTGAACGTGTGGTGGTGGCAAACATTTCTGTGATTTTCGCACATTTTGCTGCTTCCACTTGTAGGCTTTTGCGTCTTTTTTCCCGCAGCTTCTCTGCACCCCCCTTGCTCTTTTCTCTCTTTTTCTGGTTTATCCATTGTTATAGACGAACACATCTCAAACTCCGGTCGAACTCTAAATAGCAGGTTTTGTCAAGGGGAGATAAGGGCAGGCCGGGAGGGAGGCAGGGCGTGCCCTGAGATTTCATTAGACTAGTTCAATGTCCTTTAAGACAGTCAACCAATGGGCCGCGATTCGTGTCTCAGATACTCTACCGTTGCGGTAATAAATAAATTGGCCTAATAAACTTTTTAAAAAATATTAAATTATGACTGACAGCCCCGGCCCAAAAATGTGCGTCGGCCCACCGGGCATTGCCCGGTATGCCCTATGGTCAGTCCAGGCCTGTCCTTCTCATCCAAACACGAGCATGAATTAACGGGCTATTTCGCAGAGGGTATCATCTTGATGCAGTGTAAGATATACCACACATCAGTGTAAGCTGTAAGTGCAGCAGGTCAGTGATAATGAACCAGTGCCTGCTGATGATGACCCTCCCCTGATCTACAAGAGCCAAGTGAAAAGGATGGCAATCAAACTGAACAGGTAAGCTGGAATAAAATCAGTAGCAGCATTAACTCGTACTAACTCGTATTAACTCGTGCTAGTAATTATTATGGTAGTCAATATTAATTTAAAATATTGTTTCTCAGCATTATTTTGAATTAATATTGACTACCAAAATAATTAAAATAAGTAACTAGTTTACTAGCGTAAGCTAATGATGCTACAGATTTTATTTCAGCAGACCTGTTCAGTTTTATTGCCATTCTTAAAATATTGTCTTTATAGATTTAAATGTTGTTTGTCTTGATGTTTTTTCCTTTGTTTCTTTGATTTACTAATATGACCCAATATATGTTCAGTGATACTTCAAATAATATGTTTAAATAGCATTGATTTCTGTATTGTGTTATATTTTTATACTTGTAACTGGTGTTAAAAATGTTTCTACATTATCGAGCCAATGTATTATAATGTGGGCTGCGGTGGGCCAGAAAGTCCAGGGCCACTTTTTGGTCCCAGTCCGCCCCCTGGCGGAGGGACATGAGGGAAATCTAATACCGTATTATGTAGCGTCCCTTTTTCGGCGGGTTTTTCCGCTACCGCAGATCATTTTATCAACTTGCAATATATTAATTTTGTGAGTATATTAACATGTGATTTCTCAACATTTCAAAAATTTGATTTGAGGGGGCAAGACATTATCCCTGCTTAGAGCCGGCCTCACTCACAACTCCTATTTTACTGACCCCCTCTAAATCCCTGCGTCAGGGCTCTTATAATCAGTAAAACATCTCTTGGTGCGGATCTCCACACCGCACCCCCTAACAATATAATTAGGAGAAAAATGTAAATTAAGGATGTCTTGAAACATAATGCAGTAACTCTTTATTCATTTGAACACGGTAAAGGTGTTAATGTTTCGTACATTCCTTTATTCGTCCTGTTTGTGCTTAGGTTTCACTGTTTTCCGCATACATACAACGTTTGGACAACAATGTCCCGGAAGCGATATTTAATAAGGAAAACGCACAATTTTGTTTCAATACAGTTTTATTAAATATACAGTAGGTGGACAAGCGGTATGTTACTTTTACCATTGCGGCGCATGGCGACAGCATTTGGGTTTGGCTTTTACCGCTGAGTGGCGCTATATAACTATAGACTGACGCCTCAGGCATCAGGTTGTTCTCTCCAGGCTTAATGAGCCGCAGCTTGTCTAGAGCCGCGCATAGTTGCAGATAAAATCAAGTGAAACCTTGTAATTAAACTAATTCATAATCACAATAGTAGCATTACAGTACAAATTTATAATTAAAATTAAATTCAATATTTTTAGGATCGATTTTAAGCAACATAAACGGTAGATTTTATTATGTGTAATTAGAAAAGCTACACGTGTAGGGTCTTGTGTCATCTTATATTTTGTGTTCTTTAAATTTGTAGTAGATTTATTAACTGAAATAAATGAAACTAAACGACTATAAAATTTAAACACTGTCAGATTAATGTGCAAAAACTATATAGTAAAACTATATAAGCTACATAGCCTTTATAAGATTCTACTTTTATTTAGGTGCGCTCACAATGACGAAAAAACTTTGTTTTTGGTGAACTTGAGCGCGTCAGAAATTGAACGAAAACACAGTGTATACTCGCCTCACAGACGTAAAAAATATATACTTATAGAAAGTGAAATGTCTGCTTTTATATAAAATAATAAAAAAACAAATTATTAGATTATGTAATTCGTATGAAAAGTGAATTGTAGGCGCGTTCACTGGTGCGGAGACGACAAGATAACATGATCACATTCAGCACAACCGAAACCAAAGAAATCACTAATTTATCACTGAATTAATAAAATGGTCAGAGTGAGTTGCTTTGCTGTTTCTCCCGACGCATTCATAATCATTACTCTACTTCTGCCGGTGCGCTCTGGAAAACTTCATATAAAAAATAATCCTGCATTTATTTTTAGGTGTGCCTGCTGCCACTGTTCTTATATGGTTAAAATGGTTTAGATCATACCTGTCTGATCGATACCATTTTGTAGATCTAAATGGAGAACTGTCTGGTGTAATGCCAGTGAAATATGGGGTCCCACAAGGGTCAGTTTTAGGACCTCTTGCTGTTCTCAATATACATGCTTCCCTTGGGTAACATCATTAGAAGACATGGGATTAGTTTCCATTGTGATGCTGGTGATACCCAATTTATTTATCTCAACAAAACCAAACGAAATACCTAAATTGTCTAGATTAACCGAGTGTGTCCAGGACATAAAAGATTGGATGACCAATAACTTTATGTTACTAAACTCAGACAAGACAGAGATATTACTCATCGGCCCAAAAACCAGCACACAACAGCTTTCACAATTCAGCCTGCGTTTAGAAGTATGTACTGCTACCTACAGCTCGACAGTAAAAGACCTGGGCGTAATATTAGACAGTAACTTGTCCTTTGAAAATTATATTTCCAATATCACAAAAACAGCCTTTTTCCATCTTAGAAATATCGCCAAACTTAGGAGCATCTTATCCGTATCTGATGCAGAAAAGCTAGTTCATGCATTCATGACCTCCAAACTGGACTATTGTAATGCATTACTAGGTGGTTGTCCTGCATCCTCAATAAACAAGCTTCAGTTAATCCAAAATGCAGCCGCCAGGGTTCTCACCAGATCCAGAAAATATGATCATAGAACCCCAATATTATCATCCCTGCACTAGCTATCTGTTCAGTTTAGAATTAATTACAAAATAGTATTACTTACATACAATGCTTTAAATGGTTTAGCTCCCACATACCTAACCAGTCTTCTGAAACGCTATAATCCACCACGCTCCTTAAGATCACAAAACTCCGGACTTCTTGTAATTCCCAGAATTTCAAAATCTACAAAAGGGGGTAGGGCTTTTTCATATTTAGCTCCAAAACTTTGGAATAGCCTTCCAGACAGTGTTCGGGGCTCAATCACAGTTTCCCAGTTTAAAAGTAGACTCAAGACGCATCTCTTTAATCTGGCATACGCGTAACTCATCCCATAACTTCATACTTCAGTACATCTATCCTGAATGGCAACTACGCTAATTCTCTCCACCTGTTCTGTACTTTTCTACCCATCCCGAGGTATCTGAAGATTGTGCCAGCTTCAGTAGACAAAGGAAAACCCTGCGAGGATCCTGAGGCATCCAGAGAAGGACCAGCTCCAGCTGGATTCTGCCTTATTATGTTTGGAGCTACACATCCTGCTCCTGTGCTCCCAGTGATCCAGACCCCATCTGCCCTCTGCACCTACTGACTCATCCCTATGCTGAACTGGACTTCATGTTAATTTAAAGAATTTCTGTTATATTGTACTGTACTTTCAGCTGCATAACACACATGGTGTTATATCATCTCTATCTGTTATCACCCAAATGAGGATGGGTTCCCTGTTGAGTCTGGTTCCTCTCAAGGTTTCTTCCTATTACCATCTCAGGGAGTTTTTCCTTGCCACTGTCGCCGTCACCCTTGGCTTGCTCATCAGAGAAATTTCATTCATTCATCTCGTTATTATCTAGACACATTTTTCTCACACATACACAATTTATTATTATTTTATTATATATATATATATATATATATATATATATATATATATATATTTTTTTTTTTAATGAATTTCTTTCATCTTTGTGAAGCTGCTTCGAGACAATGACCATTGTTAAAAGCGCTATATAAATAAAATTGAATTGAATTGAATTATATGGCTCTTTATCAGAGTAAATCATTCAGTAAAAAGCCTGTAACTTTCCATGAAATACAGGTACATCTGTATGAATAAATTGTTTAAATGTATGTATCATGAGCTATTGATCAGTGATTTATGTAAACGACGTGCTAATGACGATTTGGTCTGCTGTGTGTGTGTGTGTGTGTGTGTGTAAGAGAGAGGTGTCAAGAGGTCTTACATACTCATGATAAGGAAAATCTTAATTTCTTCTATTCCAGTAAAACAGTAATAATGTCAATTTTAGAATCTAGAATCCAGAAGATAAAATTTGCAGAAATTTAAAAAGAGGCCTGAATCACTGCAGGTCTTCAAAATCCATGTCTTAGAGTGTGGAGGGGTGCATTTCATTTATCTGAATGTATAGGTGAGAACAGCTGATTGACACCTTGGGAGGGTGAATAATTTGCATTTGAATGTTGCCTGCCATTGTAAAGCACACATAGTAACACTAAAAGAACAACATCACAGGACAAATAGGATTAAGAGCCAATGATTATACGGCATAAATATTATTAAATATTACAACAAAATTCCTCCGCGCTCGAGAAAACTTTGTGTGCGGGTGAGCGCTAATTAGACCTTGTAGGGAATTAAAGAGAAGGAGACAAACAACAATAGCCCACGTTTAGAAAAGCAGTTTTATTTAGACTATATAAAATAATCCTGCATCTATTTTTAGGCGTCACAATGACGAAAAAACTATGATTTTGTAAAATAATTAAAGCAAACGCTATTCTGTATTGTTTTCGGTGAACTTGAGCGCGTCAGAAAATGAACCGAAACTCCGTGTATAAGTGAATTATTTAAATGGTCAGAGTCAGTCTCCTTGCTGTTTTTTCCCCAACACATTTTTTTTACTTTGTACCTGCAGGTGAGCGCTGATAAGACTACGTAGGGGGTTAAAGACGAGGATCACGATATGTCACGGCGTGCGCCTGTGATGGCTGGCGATAATTAACGTTAGGATCTCGAGCTCCGCATTATAAAAGCAAGGCGCGGAGTTTAGTCCGGGAAGTACGTGATGCGGTGGAGCAGGACAGAGTGGCATGCGAGCGGGGCGATGTGACGCGGCCCAGGGACTTTAAACAGGACACTGGAATTCCGCCCTTTAAACCTCGCGCTCCCGCGGCGCCTTCACACCGTGCAGGCGCGCTGCCTCTGCGTGCTCCGTTCTGCCACTCTGCCCACCGCCACCTGTCACGAGCTGTGTGCCCGCATGCCAGCCGGACCTACATGTGCACTTCATCTCTTCCCCATTCTTTCTGTCCTCCCTCTTTTAATCCTTTCCTTCCCTATTTTACCTAAATAAATTATCCCTTTTCCCGTAAGACCTCGCCTCGTGTCCGTGCTTCATGGTGCCACCCGTGCAAATAGGCTCGAACCCGTTACAGATACCAAACCCCGAGCTCAAACCTTATATAAATTAAATTAACAAATACTGTAAGTAAACAACAATAGCCCAATTTAGAAATTCTGTCCGAGGCTGCGTTGGGCCGGTTTACTACACTTGTACACAATAACAGTAATATTTCAAACATTTTGCAGGCTGCCGTTTGGAGAAAACAGAGAATAAAGAATAAACCAGTTGTTGGGTCAGAATAACCCAACCAGGTGTTCATTTGTAAATGACTCATTACATCTCATTTGACCCAACATGAGCAACACAACAATGTGTTTAAAGTACCCGAAATAACCCAGAATTTTGACCCAGCATAAACCACCCAACGATGTGTTTACAGAAACACCACAGCATTCTTAGTGCGTCTTTTTTGTGTTATTGTAATGTTTTATTCTGAAAGGCTATTTTACCAGTTATTTCTATATTTAAAGTTTAATGTATTTTTGAATTAATTTTTTAAAATAACAAAAAACAGACACAAAACGGGGATAGCCTTTATAACAGTTCATTCTTTGTACAAATAAAATGATCAGCTAGTGAACTTGATATTCTGTCCAAACAACATTTAACTAATGTTTGTTTTTTTGACTTATTATTATACAATAAATATCAATATCTCTGGTTCAGATTTTTCATTTTTGTTGTATAAAGTTCCCAGATGTGAAAATTACAATCACTGTAGTATTTCTTTGATACAACATATTGTTAAGACTTTTTATGACTAATTCTATTTAAAACTGCGTAGAGTGAAAAATGTCACTTTGCGCCACCAATGCAACTGATTTATTTTGGCTGCTGCCGTTTTCCCACGGCGGTTAACGCGACAGTAAAAACCATTCTGGTTGTCCACCTACTGTAGAATATTTTTAAGTTTTGCTGGCGAAATACATTTTAGGCAGAGACGTCTGCTCGGTCTTGTTAAATCATTTTAAACCCCTAAATTCTGTGAATTCCCCCATAAGCGAAACCGGTTTGATAACTTCACACCTATCGTGAATGAAAGGTGAGAAGAGGGATTACAGTAACTGGGGGGTCTGGGTGTCACCTCGGAGCACGCTGTCGCGTTGTATTCAGCGAATAGACTAAAACAAAATCATGTTTGCTTCAGCATTGGAAACAATATTGTATTAGGCTAACTTTATTAAGGATTATACACTTTTGTATTCTTTGTATTCGTCTTTTCGCACACACGCGCGGGCATCTTTAAATTTGAACAGAAAATAATAGTGGGCTGGTAGGAACGTTATTTTTTATATAACTTAAACAGCTGAATGAAGTTAAATACACAAAATAAATTAATAATTGCGTTTGCTTTACATTTGAGCACTCGTTGAGCTTTTTCATTTTATATACTACCATATCATATATTTGTGTCTAATACTGTTTTATTTATATTTTACAACATTACATGCAGTTTGTAATTTACTTGCGATTGTACTTTTAAAATGTAACCTACGTATCTACAGTATAAGCATATTTAACTACTTTAGCAGTGAATGAGAAATTTGGTCGGTCTGGCTTTTAGATAAAGTTCTTATTTGATATAATTTTATTATTTAATTAATTATCTTATTATAAACATGATTCTTATTCTCTATATTCTTGTCGAGTATAGTCCTTAAGAGCAAGCACTGTGTCAGAAGATTTTTTATGTCATTACACATCTGAGCAGCTGACCTTGCTCAAGGGCCCAACAGTGGTGGTTGGTGGTTGTGGGGTTTGAACCTGGGATCGTCCGAACCATAGTCCAATGCCTTAACCACTGAGCTAAATGTCTGCAACAAGCACTAACAATTAAAATGTTAAGAATTTAATTAAACACAAATATATACATTAGATTTTCTTTATACATAATATTTTCATTATATATAAACTCATGCTTGGGTACTTTTACTACGCTGAAGTACCATTTAAAGCTATTTATTCATTTCTCTTTTATTTGCTTACTTACTTACTTACTAACCAGAGAATGCTTTAGTAAATGGCTCTAAAACAACGTCAATATGAATGACGATGGAATATTACAGAACGTGTGAGTTGACGCCCACGCACCAATCACTAACCATTTAAATGTTGGATTTGAATTAAAATGCCACTTATATATTTGTGTTTAATTAAATTCTTAAATCATCGTGTTCACCCATGGGTTACTGCATAAACACCATAACAAAAGGGAGGAAACGAAGAAGTTCCTTTTTCCCTTTTTTGCATTGAGTTTAATCATGCAGCACTTTTAGTAATCATAGCAAAAGCAACCTAACAGTGTGATTAAAGGACCCGAAATAACACAGAATTTTGACCCAGCATAAACAACCCAACGATGAGTTCACAGAAACCCATTACAAATGTGGCCATTAAGACTGCGCGTGTTTTCCCGCGGGATGCCTCAATTTAGCGCGCGGCGCGCCGCGACTTGCCGTAAGCAACGTTTGGGAATTTAAATAAATGTGTTGTGCTTCACTGAATATCCGCCAGATGGCGCATGAAAGGACTTTATTTAAACGCCGGACCAAGTACTGTACAACGAAAAACTGTGTATAATTACTTAGTCTAAAACAATATTTTAAGGTTTTATAATGTAGTTAGACAATGTAATCTAATAAGAAGGTTCCTGTGCTCTGAGAACAGACCCCCACTGTGCTTCCTCATGCCTTCTGTGGTAACACCTTCTATATCCTGTATCCAGACGAGGATACGTCCAAATGGCTCCTGTCTGCTAGAGTCCTTTTGTTTAATCAGGAGAATGCAAATGCATCTCCTCTCACCTGTCTGTCTCCGGGTCCCTCTATGACTGACATGTTAATGACTGGTTCTTTTGATGTTCGGGACGTAGCACCGTTTAAATGTGCTCTCTTTGCTGAGAATAAACAGAGATCTTCAGACATTATGCCCGCGTGTGTGGTTTTCTCTCCCGGTCGATCGGGCCCGGACCGGTAAGTGTAACAAGGTGCGGCGAAAACAACAAGCAATAAATCTTTTAGCTTAAAACTTAGCTCGGACACGCTACATCGTCATTTAAAACCTAACAATTTGGGGGCTCAGTCCGGTCTTCCCTCTCAGAGGAAAAAGTAAGTGTTTATTTTGCTCTTTCTGATTTTTTTTTCTCGGTCAGGGAAGATTTTGTTCTCGTAAGATTTGGTTAAAATAAAGTTTAATTTACGTTATGTTTTATAAATAAGTTTTGTTAACCGTAATAAATTTTACTCGTCCTGTCTAAAAAGGTTTTGTAATCCGGAGCAAGTTTTATATAACTTTTGTCACGTCATGTTTAAAGAAATATTCGCGGTGTTTTGAATTAAAAACCTTCATTGTGGTGTCAGTACCACCGTGTTTTAGAGAACCGTTGTTTATTTTTAACATAATTTTTTCCGCGTTTCGAGTCGCGGTTTAAACAACTAGTTAATTATTTTGGTAAAAACAATTGAAATGCATATGGTATTTGCAAATGATTATGACAAGCAGGCGAAATACTCTGTTATTTACAACAGCTCAGTACTTAGTGAAATAGAAACATTACAACGCTTCATTACTACATGTCACTAACTTACTACGTCATCAACCCGCGTCGACAGTTGCTTTGGGTTACTAGACGCGGGCGCTGACCCGCTGTCAGCGTGCTTTAACTGTAGTCCCTGTAACGTGGTCAGAATAGCGAAATGGGCAAATATACATTCAGATGTTCAGTTGTTTTTCACGCTGTTTTTTATTACAATATTCATGATAATTGTTGGCTTGCTTGTAGTTAGCTTTGGTATTATTCCATGTTGATTCTTTTTCCATTGGGCACTGAATGCAACATTTGGCTCTTGTAGTATTATGTAATTGTAGTTAAGTGTTGTCACTTGTTTGGAATGTTACACACTGAAATCTGGAGTGCATGAATTTAACAAATATTGAGGAAAGTTTTGGTGTGAAGATGAGAGTCCAAGCAGAGAACAGTAACAGGAATTATCTGTGCCAGAAAGGTATAAGCAAGTATGAAACGAAAAGTTTATAGAATTGTTGTGAAACCAGCGGTCTTGTATGGTTTGTAGACATCGCTGCTGATGAAAAGAAAGGAAACTGGCTGTAGGGGCGGAGCTAAAGATGGTGCAATTTGCTTTGATAGTGACAAGAATGGACAGGATTTGGCATGTGTATATTGGAGGAACAGTGCAAGTAGGGCAGTTTGGAGACAAAGTTAGAGAGGCCAGATTAAGATGCTGTGGACATGTGCATAGAAGGGATACTGACTTTATACAGAAGTGACTATTAGAGATGGAGTACAGGCAGAAAGAAGATTTTGAACAGTTTTGTGTACATTTCAACAGTTTTTAAACAAGTTCTCCATCTAAATTGGGTACAACTAGACACAAGGTCTAGTCACATGACATTTTAATTTGTTTTTATGTTCAATAGATTCTGATCCTAAAAAAAAAAAAAAAAAACATGAAAATTAATAATACATTAATAATAATAATGATAATAATTATAATAATAATAAATTAATAATAATAATAGATAACTGTTTTTGTTCACCTGCTATACCTGAAATTTAAGAAGTTGCGTTTATTAGTTTGCGTTCCCTTCATAGGAAAGTCGAATTAATTAAAATTCCCTTCGGTAATTTAAGGGGGCATATGTGGCGAATGTATTCATACCGTTCAAAGCAATTTGTAATTTTTGGAAGAATTTCTGTAATTTAGTGAGGCATTTGTGATGTGCATTAGTGTATAAGCTGGCCCTGGCGTAGCGGCGCGTGGGTAACAAATAAAATTAATTAATTGGTTAAAATATCCATATTCCTTAGAGTGCGGACTTTGGAACAGGGAGCGGCGTGCAGTTGCAGTTATACACTTACGATGTGCATAATTTAGCTTTTTTTGGGTATTGCTCTCCTTGTCGTAGTTACGTGCGAGATCGGCCAGGCGCAACCGAGGCTCGTTTCACTGAGCGGGTGTTCTCAGGAACAAGGCAGAATGGTTAGGGACTGCCGAATGCCTCGTTAAATCACGGTAGTTGCATTCTAAATTGCAATATTAGTTTTGAATAAATATGTAAATCCCCACCTTGGTTAGAGGACATGGACTTAGTGTAAGGCTAAAATCCATTTCCTGAGCATTTCTCAGGAACAAGGTACGGTGTGTAAGTTACAATATTTAAAAATTTTAATATATATATTCTGGAATAAGTCAATAAAACGAGCTTAAAGTGTCCGTAATAAAACTGATCATCTTGAAGTGTCCGCCTAACTTTGATACACTACAATTTACCAACAATCAAAGCATGCTTATGAAATTATTACATGTGTGCACACAATATAACGACTGCAGTAACAAAAATAAGTAAGTAAATGGATTAATTCATGATTGAGAAATAACCAACTATTGGCACAAGTTGGAAACCAAATTGTGCAGCGTTGAGCTCCGCTGCTGGAAATTAAGCACAGACTCGACTTGAGAGCTCATGACAGAGCGGCATGCACTCCTGACACAGACAAAGAACTGACTGACTGACTTCAACTAATCAAACTAACACACCTAACATGACAAACATTTGTACAGGTTGTATGTGACAAAGATTCATGTCTTCCATGTTGTATGTGACTGTACTCATGACTGTTACCCATAACTATATTGCTTTTACAGGAAAAACAGCAGCAGCAAGATGTAATCATAATTTCCTCAACAGAACAAAAGTACACTGGAAGAAATCAGGCCGCATAACAAATCGTGACAATGTGTGATGCTATTAAACAACCTTCTCTTTTATTTTAGATACAGAAATTTCATTGGATCAGCTGATGGTTGATTTTATTGTGTCCAATGAAATTTATGAATGTTGTTTATGTCTAACCGAAGGCTTTCTCATAGCAACATCAGACAAGGAGGAATTCGGGAACAATTCATCAGAGATATCGCTAAATCATCCATATGTAACTCTAATCTGAGATTTTACTAATTCATATGCTGATACGTCTCTTCTGTAGTGAAGGCTTAAAGGCACGGGCCCATAATGAAGTGCTAGTAACCTCTCTTATGGGCTCCAACAGACTCTCTACTATACGTAAAGTATCTGGGTCGAAGAAGAGATCAGCTTGGAAGATGACTTGGATGTTTTGGACACTGATTTTCCTCACCTTACCTCATACACATACAGTACACACTACTGTAATAGTCTGAAAACACACATGGCAGAATTGTACACACATTATAGACTGTATGAAGTTATGATTGGCACCTTGACATGTTATATCTGATGTATGAAGTTATGATTGGCACCTTCACATGTTATATCTGATGTACAGGTAGATTAGTCAGACTTGAAGTCTTTTACTCTCTCCTAGTCAATTGTGGAGAGAGATGTTTGGCTTCATGGTCTGGGGAACTGGTTTTGAATGGAGTCTATTGATAAAAGACCAGAAGGGCTGGAGATGGCCTGCTGAATTCTTAAACGGAGGTTTGAAGTTCAGGGCTCTGTCTCTAGAGGTAAATATTAAACTTACAGAGAGGAAGTTCATTATCAGTTCCTGTAGCTTAATAGAACCACAGGCGTCATGAAGACACCACAAAAGGGGGCATATCTTCTCATTTCTTTACACAGGCACAGGGTTTTGATTAGTTAAATTTTTTTAATTAGATTTTGTAAATCTCTTTTATGCCATAAACTGTAGTAAATTCTGTTAGAATTTAAGGGGGCAATGTAAGGTTTTATAAAGTAGTAAGACAATGTAATCTAATAAGAAGATTCCTGTGCTCTGAGAACAGACCCCTCACTGTGCTTCCTCATGCCTTCTGTGGTAACACCTTCTATATCCTGTATCCAGATGAGGATACATTCCGCTAGAACCCTTTTGCTTAATCAGGAGAATGTAAATGCATCTCCTCTCACCTGTATGTCTCCGGGTCCCTCTATGACTGACATGTTAATGACTGGTTCTTTTGATGTTCGGGACGTAGCACCGTTTAAATGTGCTTTCTTTGCTATGAATAAACAGAGATCTTCAGACATCATGCCTGCGTGTGTGTGTGTGTGTTTGTCTCTCCCGGTCGATCGGGCCCGGACCGGTAAGTGTATCAAGGTGCAGCGGACACAACAAGCTAAAACTCTTCTTCTCTTAGCTTAAAACTTAGCTCGGACACGCTACATCGTCATTTAAAACCTAACAATTATTTTTTCCAATGCTGAAGCAAGAATTTATTTTATTTTACAATAGATCTTTATGATGAATTTGTGTATATGTGCTTAATATAATTTTTATAATGATAAAATGAGATGCCCAAAATCATGCTTAAAAATTCAATGCTTAAATAAGTTTCTTATATATTTTTTGTAATGTTTTAAAAAAGACTAAACAATGAAGACATGGTAATACCTCGGTTTAAATGGTCTTGAAATTAATTTAATTTCCTGATAGTAGGCTATCTGATAGTCTTAACTATGCGAATGTCCCGATTCGTGAATATGCCAACATGTCTTATTTAAAACGTAAAAATGTGTCGACATCATCAGAAGACATGAATGGACTATATATATTATATTATTAAGTAAATATTATTTTATGACCATGAACTACTTCTGGCTTTTTATAATAATCATCATATTTGCTGTTTGTGTCCAGCATTTAATAATTATTCCATACATTATTTAACCACGGCTGGAAATAATAGCTGGAATGTGATGTGATTGTGAATTCATGACTGAAATAAAGCTGTTTGTCTTTTGTAAAGTACTTTCACTTTACAAAAGGCAGCGTTTTTTCAAAAGGTTGATAAACGTGTGTTGTACAGTATATACACCGCGACAGCGCGCGCAGTTACTCACTTCTCACCTTTCATGTAGGTCTGCTCGGACTAATTCGTTTTAAACCCCTCAAAAATGCGTGTGTATACAGCTCAAAACCTCCATCAGTTATTAACGATAGCATCTATTTAGAAAAAATGCCCCAGTGATTTCGGAGCTTCAGGAAATCTCCCGGCGCTCTGCGCATAACACCGGGCCAACTCATGTCGGAAAGAATTTATAAACGGTTTCTAAACGTGGGCTATTGTTTTTTTTTACTTATAGTATTTGTTAATTTAATTTAAATGAGGTTTGGGCTCAGGACTTTAATTCGGCATCGTGATTCTCCTCTTCAATTTACTCCATAGTTTTAATCAGCGCTTAGCCGCATGCATAAAGTTTTCCAGAGCGCACCGGCAGAAGTAGACTAATGATTATGAACACGTCGGGAAAACAGCAAGCAGACTGACTCTGACCATTTAAAAAAACATTTGCGTTCATTTTCTGTCGCGCTCAAGTTCACCAAAAACAATACAGAACAGCGCAGCTTATTTGCTTTCAAACATTTATAAAATCACGTTTTTTCGTTATTGTGAGTGCGCTTAAATAAAAGTTGAGTCTTATAAAGGCATGTAGTCTTATATAGTTTTATTATATATTTTTTGCACATTAATCTGAATCCTCATCTGTTACATTTTTGAGGACAATAGTTTTTTTTTCAGCCTGTCACGGCGTGCGCCCAAATCAATATCGCTCCTCGTTCACTAGTTAGGCGGATCAGATCAGTATTTTTACTAATGAATGGACGAAGCGCAGTCAAAGCCCGGGGATTCTGCGTGCTGTCGCGTTGTATTCAGAGAGTAGTACATATTTTTGTGTTTGTTTCATTTCATGTCTGTAGTTTTATCGATAAATCTGCTCATATCTGCGCACGCGTTTATCAGCCTTTTGATCAAAAAGCCGCACGCGCAACTCACTTTCACTTTGCACAAGGCAGTGTTTATTGTTTAGTGTATATTTAAAGCGCATAAACACAATAAAACAATATTGTTTTAGGCTAACATATCATACATTTTTGTATTATTAGTTGTACTTTGTCTTTTTGCACACACGCATGGGTGCGTTACAACAATAATAAGAATAAAAACAATAATAAATTCAGAGCACTACTACTAATAATAATAATAATACTGAATGGAGAAAGCGCAGTTAAAGAACTACCATCATTTGAAGAACAAAGAAAATGAAGAATAAATACATATCAGTATTTACAGTTTGAGCTCGACACGTTTATGAGCTCTTTCGCTTGCTGTCAATGGGCGCCTAAGAGACATAACACATTTTCGGCTTCAGTAGACACACAATACTTCGGACCGAAACAAAACTGCCCCCTACAGGTAATGAAGGGCATTTTCACAGCTTGCCACGCAAAGCTGCGGCAAGTCACGGGATTCCATTTTTCGAACGTGCGTTTTTAATGGCGACATTTATAGGATTTAGTAATGTACTATTATATTTATTATATATATTTTTTTATTACTTTATTTTTAAATTGTGTTTATTTGCTCAAGATGTGTGTACCACTTTAAATTGCTCTGAACCTGTTTAAAGTCATTTTCATGAATGTTGGAACAGCAATGCTTAAAATAAATGCATTTGTCATTATTTTAGTAAATATTGGTGTTTATGTATAAATGTAATGTCCACATTAAGAGTTCTCTAAATTACTGATAGCTACAATTCAATAATTGCCCTACACAGGACAAAAAGAAATTCTAATCTGAATGTCCAATATACATCTAGAAATAAATGTCTTTCTAACTAATTCTGAATGTAATCTAAATGTCCTTGTGAGGTTCTGATCTGTCCATGGAAAATATGTCTCTCTGTGGACATCTTAAGATCTAACACATAACACATTCGGCCGGTCATGAGACGTCCAGTGTGGATGTTTTTCTGGTGTCCTTTAGTGAGTGTCTACCTCTCACTACTTGTTCCTAATCCCACATCCTCCTCAAATAAATCCTTATTTACTCTTTATTACTGATAATAAATCAGATCTAAACAGCAGGTTAGACATGTTAGTTAGACATTACTTGTTAGTGCTGGCGAGAGCTTTGTAATTGTTACTGCATGTTATTAAAGCTGTTTCATCACATCACTGAGTTACTCACCGCAGTGTCTCCAGTTTACACTCGTGTTTCTTCAGTAGATCACAGAGCTTCTCCACTCCTGAGTCTCCTAGCTCACATACACCCAGATTCAGCTCTCTGATGTGTGATGGATTTGTACAGAGAGCTGAAACCACATCAGTGCAGGATTTCACACTTACACTCTCACACAGTCTGCAGAGAGAAAATACTGTTTAGTCCAACAGAGAAAGGAAAGATATAGAAATGACTAAAGTAGTATTATAAACTACTATATTAAACTGTGGTTTGTGCTCTTCATACACACATTCTTCTGTTTTTACCAGACTCATATGACTGGGTGAGAACTAAAAAACATAACCATTAGGGTTATAATACAAAACTCAACTGTACAATTTATTAAATACTAAACGTGATTTTGATGTCTCAACTCAATATTATTTTAATACAAAGAAAAAAAAACATTTTAAATTATGAATCATTTTTAATATTTAAAATTATAAACGGACAGTAATTTAAAGTTAATGACTGTTAATGTGATGGATTTTGACTCTTAGAAACATAAAATAAACTATTAATTATAAAGTAAAAAGATGATGAGTAAGCTCATGGTGATGTGGTGTGACCCACACGTGTTCAACTGATGTGTTGATTTTTATTACGACTCCTGTGATATAATCCATATTTGCCCAAATTATGTCTCTGAAAATGGATGTGTTTGTGAACGTTTCTTCTTGTTTAAAAACCCACAGTGTAGTTCCACATGATGCCACTAGAGGGTCAAAACCAAAATGGTGGACCCGGGTGAACAAAAGTGAAGTGTGTCTTCTTCATGACAACGCGCCGCCCATTCAGCTCACGAAATGGTGAAACTTGCAGGCGATCATTTGGTTTAAATTGTTTAAAATGTTTTACTTAGAGGAATCCTGGTAGCCATGTGCAGAGATGTTCAGTTTAAACTAAATCTTAAGAGTAAAGTTTCCTTACTGGTATTTCACTCAGATCTCCCTAATAAAAATGACTCACCTGCATGTGGCTTATTCAAGATAACGTTAATTGACATCAGTGTCAGAATATTTTATGACCTTATACAGTGCGTTTAAAAAGTCCCTCCACTGTGGCCAGAGAGAGAAGTTTATGGGAAAATATTGGTTTAATGAAACTCATTATTATTCTCACTCATGTATTTATTATTAAATCTCACACAGGGTCGCGATGTCGTATTCTTGTGTCTGGAAAAGCTGCTTGAAATTTCCCACAAACTAAATCTGAGTATTTATCTCCAGCTTTAAAAACGCGCTCCACTACAAAAACACGTTCTTCGATGGTTAACATTTTTACACAAAAATACACGGCCGATGTAAAGGAAAGAACTCCTCGGACTGGTGGAGCCAAACAAGAGCGCGTCAACACACTACTACTACTGTACGTGTCCGCTGTGGAGAGACTTTCTGAACACACTGTATTAACAGATCTGTGCCCAGAGTGACACAAAGGCCGTTTCAACAAGTAATTTAAGCGAGTGTCTGATCACAAAAGTAATAAAATAACAATAAAGCCATAATAAATCACAGGACTTTTAATTTTGATACTCAAGTACATTTGAAGGTAAGAAATTCTTTCCTTTTTCACAAGTAGAAATGTAAATGAAGGACTTTTACTGGAGTAATATTTTACCCAGGGGATCTCTGCTTTTACTCAAGTACAGGATTCATGTACTTCATCCACCACTGGGTATTGATCATTTTCAGAGTTTGTAATCTGCTAAAGAAAATAATTCAGTACAGATGTCGCCATTAAGACTGCGTGTGTTTTCCCGCGAGGTGCAAATCAGACTTCATAATTACTTTGGGTGTAATCGACAAATTTACTGAATATATTATGTTTTTATGTGTATACAGTATGTGTTTGTATGTGAATATATTATATAAGTATGTGTTTGTGCGCGCGTCTCATATGTAACATTTATATAAAATGCAATTCATGATAAGTGTATTTTGTTGAAGTATTTGTGGATATGGTTTATGCGCGAGGGGCAGAGCCGCACATAAACTGTTCAGATTTTTGTTTTAGTTTCCAGAATCCCGTCCGTTCTCGCGTAGACGGCGGAGCTCTGGTTATTTTGTGTTTTCAGTTTTCTTTTGGTTTCCTTTTAAGTTTCTTAATTAATAATCCCACGCTATCTCCAAACGGAAATGTCTTCCTGTGTCTGTCATAAGCTCTCACAGCCAGGGCCGGTTCTAGACAGGCACATACAGTGGTTACTCAATCGGAATGTTGATTCTACCGTCGCGTCGCTCGGCGGAAGCATTTGGATTTGTGCGTTTGCTGGCTTTTACCGCTGAGTGGCGCTATATAACTACAGACTGATGCCTCAGCCCTTAGTTCATTCTCCCCAGGATTAATGAGCTCGTCTAGAGCCACACATAGTAGCGGATAAAATCAAGTGACACATTGTAATTAAACGAATTCATGATTACAGTACTAAAATTACAGTACAAATGTAGAATTCAAATTAAATTCAATCTTATTAGGATCAAATTTACTCAAAATAAATGTTAACACAGTGAGCCTTTAGATTTTATCACGTGTAATTAGAAAAGACGCGTGTAGGGTTTTGTGTCATCTTATATCTTGTGTTCTTTAAATTTGTAGTAGATTTATTAACTGAAATAAATGACCATAAAATTATAACATTGTCAGGATGTTCTACTGCATCAGTTGATGTCGGTTATTCAGCCCCGCTTGTGTTTTTGCGTTATTATAAGAATGAAATGCAGTAGACTGTTATAACGCACCGTTATAACGACTTGTAATAGGTTCGAGCCATGTTGCACGGGCATCACCATAAAGCACGGACATGAGGCGAGGTCTTACGGGAAAAAGGGTAATCGCAGTAATTTATTTAGGTAAAATGGGGAAGGAAAGGGTTGAAGAAGGGAAAATGAAAGAAAGGGAAAAAGATAAAGGTTGTGCATGTGCAGTTCCGCGGGCTGTGCCACACTGGCATGCGGGAACACAGCTGACAATAAGTGGCGGTGGACGAAGTGGCAGAACGGAGGACGCAGAGGCAGCACTCCTGCACGCTCCTCCATGACGGCGCTTCTCCCGCTGTCGATGGCCGGCGCGAGTCCTCGCTGACACAAAAGTTAGTTCTCCTATTCTCCACCACATCACGTACTTCCCGGACCTCGGACTAAACTCCGCACCTTGCTTTTATAATGCGGAGCAAGCCTGAGATCATATTAACGTTAATTACCGCCTGCCGACACGAATAGGCGGCTCCGTCCCTTTGCCGCCTTTTCAGGGAGCCTACGGAGTGAGCGAGTAGCGATAGTAGATTTGGGCGCACGCCTATCACAGGCGCGCCGTGACAGATCATCATAATTTTTTTTTATAGTAAATAATGACCCCCGTTGCACTGTACCACCGCTGGCAAAACCTTATGAAATACAAGTTAAACAGTAAACGAATTTACAAAACTTTATGCATGGGATTAAGCGCTGATTCTACGTAGGAAAGTAAAGAGGAGGATCACGATGCTCAACATTCCGGAGACCAAACCCCATTTAAATTAAATTAACAAATATTGCAAGTTAATAACAATAGCCCACGTTTAGAAAAGTATTTTTATTTAGATGATTAAAAATAATCCTGCATCTGTTTTAGGTGTTCCAGCTGCCACTGTTCTTATGGCTCTGTCAGAGTAAATCATTCAGTAATAAGCCTGTAAATTTTCATGTAAAACAGGAACATCTGTATGAATAAATTGATATGATGAGCTATTGATCAGTGATTTATGTAAACGACTCAGTTCAGATGTAAGTAAATGGAAAGAAAGTAAATGGCTGCGCTGTTTGGGGGAGGGACGTCCTAATGACGATTTGGTCTGCTGTGTGTGTGTGTGAGAAAGAGAGAGAGAAAGAGAGAGAGAGGTGTCAAGAGGTCTTACATACTCATAAAAATTATTCAGTGAAATAGAGGCTCAGCTGAAAAATGTTAGGCCCATCAGTCACTTAACCCCAAGTAAAAGGTCTTTCTGAGTGTTATGATGTACAATGGAACCTCGGATTACGAGTAACGTGGTTTACGAGTGTTTTGCAAGACGAGCAACAATTTTGAATAATTTTTTACTTGAAAAACGAGCATTGTCTTAGTTTACGAGCACAGAGTATCATGTTTCACGCATGCGCTTCTTGTTTTAACAACGAGCGTTACGTCATCACAAGTGAGCCAACGTTTTTTCTCTCTCTTGCAGCGGAATTGTAGGTAATCGTCTCTCCTGCTGGGTGAATACACACACACACACACACACACACACGCTGTGTGTGTGTAATGTGCGTGCACACGCACACACACACATTAACGGAGAGACCGTTTTTAAAACCATTTAAAAATTAGCAAGGAACATCGCTAGTCACACTCGCGTGAGCGCATACTAACGGGATCACTACTGTAAAGTAAAACAACAACAACAACAAAAAAATTAAACAGCTTTAAAAACAATCGCGACAGAGAGAAGTTTTTGTGTTTATTTGGCAACCTGAGAGAAGGGGAGCTGTAAAGCCGAGACCTATCGTCTCCCCTGCTGGGTCTTAGTGCCTGCAGTGTTTTTGAGTGCGCTGTGTGTTTGTGTCTGTGTAAGGCAGAGAGTTTGTGTGTTTGTTTGGCAACCTGAGAGAAGGGGGCCGTAAACGCGAGCGAGCCCCCCTTCAGCCCCCCTCCTCTCAGGTTGCCAAATAAACACACAAACTTCTCTCTGTCGCGATTGTTTTCAAAGGTGAGGAGCTGTTTAATTTGTTTTTTGTTGTTGTTGTTTTACTTACAGCAGTGATCCTGTTAGTATGCGCTCACGTGAGTGTGACTAGGAATGTTCCTTGCTAATTTTTAAATGGTTTTAAAAACGGTCTATCCGTTAATGTGAGTGTGTGTGTGCGCACGCACACATTTTACACACACACACTCTGCGTGCACAAATGAAAACCCTTATCTATCGGGCTTAATTTTTACATTTTTTTAGGGTAAAGTACAGGTTAATTTGTTTCATTTTAATTTTATATTTTGTATTAATTATATTTATGTATTTATTTTTTGGGGCTGTAAAACGAATAATTTAAGTTTCCATTATTTCCTATGGGAAAATTAAGTTTGGTTTACGAGTGTTTTGGAATACGAGCCCACTTCCGGAACGAATTAAGCTCGTAATCCGAGGTTCCACTGTAGTTGTAAAATAACAGATGTACAAACGGTGCACACTGGATACTAAACCTAAACCAGACCCGAGGATTAATAAACCAAGATAGCCCCATAACCGTTTTTACCGTTTTTTTAAACAATGCAATTTATGCTATCATAAGAAAAATCTCAACTTCTTCCATTGCAAGGATTAAAAACGGTAACAATGTCAACTTTAGAATCTTGAATCCAGAGGATTAAAATTTACACAAATTTAGAAAGAGGCCTTAATCACTGAAAGTCCTTAAAAGAGCCTCAGATTCAAGAGGTTTTTAAAGTGTGGAGAGGTGCATTACAGTTCCTCTGAATGTATAGGTGAGAACAGCTGATTCACACCTGGGGAGGGTGAATAATTTGTATTTGAATGTTGTCTGGCATTGTAAAGCACAGTGACACTAAAAGAACAACAACCCAGGATAAATAGGAATAAGAGGCTCTGATTATACTGCACAAATATTATTTAGCACAACAAAATTTCTCCGCGCTCTGGAAAACTTTGTGTGCGATTGACTATAGGAAATTAAAGAGGAGGATTTTTATTTAGACTATAAAAAAATTAACCTGCGTCTATTTTTAGGCGTGCCAGCTGCCACCTTTTAGTTAGAAGTTTTTAATACAAATCTTATAATGCCCACATGACAGCAAACATTCCCCTTGTTAATATTTTAACTATTAATTTCACTATTTTAGCTATTACTTATGGAGTGATATCCCGGACAATATTCAAAAGGAATTGCAAATCAATGACCACGTTTGCTTTTTCACTTTCTCTGCGTCGCGCGTCAAGCCGGCCAAAATTCAAATGCAATCGCTAATCCATTTGTAATTGCATTTCCAACACGTTACACAGAAACCTGTCAATCAGCGTCAGGGGCGGGTCTATACTGTGGGGCAGGATAGTGTGGGGATTGACGTCACGTGTGGGGTTTGTCATGTAATACAAAAATGTTTACACTAAATAAATATTGTTTATGATGAAAAATTACACACAGTGATTTTTATTATAAATAAGCAATATATATATAGGGGGCAATCCGTGGCAGGTATGGTTATGTGGATTAGGCATGTAAAATCAGTTGTACTATAATCCACTTTATCAGTTTCAGTTTGATTCCATTTTTTTTTTCAAAAAATGACAAAAAAAATTTACTGAAGTAATATCAAACTAAATATTGCAAAGGGAAGGGTTGGAGTTATTAGCGAGGATAGAGTGCATTATAGTACAGTTGGTTTTACATTTTCTAAATGCTAAATTTCTATAGCAAAAAAGTTATTGAATTTTGTTGATTTAAAGGGCATTTTTTGCAACTCATAATAGACTGTACCAAAGTGCATTAATTTTTATACATATCTTTACAATTATTATTATGATTATTATTTTAATAATAAAAAAAACACCCTAACTCTCATTTAACAAATTATCTGTTTTATTGCCACAAGAATTGTCGGTGTAATCATTTATTTTAAAATGTACATTAAAGTAATTATTAATTAATTAAACAAATAAATAAACAAATAATCCATACTGTAGCCTAACAGTGTAATATGTTTGATGTCCTGTGAGGTATTTCTCTGTAATCTTGTGTATTCTTCTGTAAATAAACGGTTGGGTCTTGGTCATGCACTTTTTAGACGGTCCCTTAGTGACTATCTCTATAAAGCGCCGGTAAAGATTTAGCTCCAGCAGGCTGTAACAGGAGACGATCTAAAAATATATTTATTTGTAATAGCTTCTCTGTCCACTCCAGAGTAAGAAAATATGCGATTTGTCATATTTCTGTGTTTATTTCTTGATAAACAAATGAGATAATCTCGGTTCACCTCCATTGCTTAAATTCCCCTCTCTTGGTTGGCGAATGCAAGTGACGTCAATCCCCACACTATCCCGCCCCACAGTATAGACCTGCCCCTGATGCTGATTGACAGGTTTCTGTGTACTGTGTTGGAAATGCAATTGCAAATGGATTAGCGATTGCGTTTGAATTTTGTCCGGCTTGACGCGTGACGCAGAGAAAGTGAAAAAGCAAACATGGTCATTGATTTTGCTATTTAAATATGGCAGGCTCATGACTTGTAAGACATGGGAAATACAAATGCAAATGGACTTTTCTTTTTTATTTGAAATTTGGCAGTCAGTGTGCGTTCACGAAGGCGAAACAGCAAACGGTAATGCAAAGTTTGCAATTGCATTTGAATTATGGCACACTTTGTGCGTCCACATATGGAAAACGCAATTGCAAATGTAATTTGCAATTCCTTTTGAATATTTTCCGGGATATCACTCCATAATTACTGTTTCATTTACTTCAAAATAATATTAAAACAAGCATAAAACGTTTAAAAAAAAAATAAAAAATTTTTATATTGTTGACAACATTTGGGCCGTGGAACGGGTTCGACCCTAAGTGCACGGGCGGCTCCATGAAGCACTGACTCGAGGCGAGGTCTTATGGGAAAAAATAGGAAGGAAAGTGTTAAGGGAGTGAGTATGGAAAGGAAGGAATGTGCACGTGCAGGTTTGGTTGGCATGCGGGCACAGGCTGGTGAGCAGTGAGCAGCAGACAAAGTGGCAGCGTGGGCCCGCGAGGAAAGCAGCTCCTGCCTCCGTCCGCTCGCGCTGACTCTGCTCTCCATTGATGGCCGGACTGGCCCCTCCCATCTCTCGCTTCTTTGAAGTCCCTGGGGCGCATTCAATTTGCCCCGCTTGCATGCCGCACTTCTGCGTTGTTGCGCGCGTCACACTCACACTGCGTAGTAAAATCCACTGTAACCCAACAAACCCTGAGTGTTTTTTTAGTGCGGGGTGCAAGCCTGGGATCATTAGCAGGGAGAGCTCACCAGCCGTGCCTAGTTCCGCGTGCCTAGTTAAGCGCACTCATAATAACGAAAAAAACGTTATGATTTTGTAAGTGTTGTAAGGTGCGCTGTTCTGTATTGTTTTTGGTCTGCTTGCTGTTTTCCCGCGTATTCATAATCATTAGTCTACTTCTGCCGGTGCGTTCTGGAAAAACTCATGCATGCGGCTGAGTGCTGATTTAGACTATGGAGTAAATGAAAGAAGAGGATTACGATGCCGAATCGAAGTCCTGAGCCCAAACCTCATTTAAAATAACAAATATTATAAGAAAAAAACAATAGCCCACGTTTAGAAACCGTTTATAAATTTTTTCCAACATGAGTTGGCCCGGTGTTCTGCGCAGAGCGCCGGGAGATTTCCTGAAGCTTCGAAATCGCTTGGGCATTTTTTCTAAATAGATGCTATCTTTAATAACTGATGGAGGTTTTGAGCTGTATACACACACATTCCTGTCTAAACAACTCTAAAAAACTACACCTGTGACACAATAACAGTAATATTTTAAACATTTTGCAGGCTGCTATTTGGAGAAACGAAAGAATAATGAATAAACCAGTTGTTGGGTCAAAATACCCCAACCAGGTGTTTATTTGTAAACTAAATCTCATATGACCCAACATTAGCAACCCAACAATGTGTTTAAAGTACCTGAAATAATCAAGAACTTAAATAACAATAAACAGATAAAGAGATACGCTATATATAGCTATAGTTTATACTCTGTACAAATCAAATTGTCAGCTAGTGAACTTGATCTAAACAACATTTAACCAGTGTTTTTTTTTACTCATTATTGTACAGTACATATCAATAGCTCTGGTTCAGATTTTTTTTGTTGTGTAAAGTACTCATGTGGAAATTACCATCACCATTGTATTTACTGCAACGAGTGAAAATGTCACTTTGCGCCACCTGGCGGCCATTTTACGAATGACTTTGAAATGCAACTGATTTATTTTGGCCGCTGTCGATTTTACATGGCGGTGAGCGCAACGGTAATAACTATTCCAATTGGGTAACTACTGTATGGGGGGGCAGTCAGAAATGTGAAGGGGGCATCATGTGTACGCATTATGTTTGAGCACTGTTTTTCCCCTGTGCTTATAGAAACAGTATTATCCTTGCTGAATTGTGTTGTTAGCTGCATCAGAAGCCTGGAGAAGTGGAATGCACTTTGTCAGGCCTCTACCTTCAGACCTGTCCAACTTGGGTCTCCCACTTGAAGACTAAGCTCCTGCTGGTATAGATCTTAAGACTAGAGACTATAACTAGACTGTTTAGTCTAATAGTAAGACTTAACAGACTATAACTAGAATATTTACAAAACTGAAAGGTTGTCTTATGAATAATAAAAAAAAGATGGGCAGATGGCCTATAGAACAGATCATATTGTTTTTTTTAATATTTTTTATATTTTTAGTTATTTTTATAGTAAATGAACAGCTCTCTTTTCTCCAATCCACTCTAAAACAACAGTCTCCTATTTCCCTGTGTGCGGGCTGCAGCCTGTGAATGAATACATGCAGCGGAGGGCAGTGGCGGACTGGCCATCTGGAGTACCGAGTTTTCCCGGTGGGCCGCTGGCCAAGACCGACCCAGTCAGTACACAAATATATAAAAAATGACGGAAACCATAATATTGCATCTCTTTTTCCTACTCATATGGATGAGTGCGTCGATCACACGGGCGCCGCCGACAAAGAGCGTGTTGTTGCTGGAGAGAGAGGTTAATTTACGACAGCTGTTTACAGGAGTGTAGTCCAGTGCAGGGGGGGCATTGTGGGTATGAGGTCCGGTGTGTGTGAAGTTGAACGCGAATGCGAGATGTAAGCTGGGATATAGAGCCTGAGTTTTGTTTTCTTTTCAGTAGTTTTTAGTTGGATTTAAGTGCAGGATCCACCCGAAAGTTTGTACTATAACCTGACAATGCAGCAAATAAAAGAACGGGCATCGACTAGTTTGTCCTTCTCCAGGGCTGGACTGGGACCAAAAAACGGCCCTGACATTTTTGGCCATCGCGGCCCACCATGATTATTTAAACAATAAGCTGAGGCATATGACACATCAAAGGATAGATGCGCTCACTGTTTTGTTTCAAACATTAAACCACAGTAACCTGCATGGAAGCGAATAACCTTGATAAAAAATTATTCTTAATTATTATTATTGTTATTATACAGTCAGCAATTCTCTCTCTCTTTCTCTCCCTCTGTCTCTCTCACATACACACACACACACACACGTGAGTGACCTCCAACCTAGCAAGGATGAAGTTCTGCACAAAACTCATAGTCTACTATTAAATGTTTTTAAGTCTGACTGCAATAATTTGAGCATTTGCACAGTGTTAGCCTACAAATCCTCCAGATAGCTTACTACTTAGTGAAGATGTAGGCTACACTTAACATTTTCATTGTTAATTCCATGGACTATCATCATTCTGCGTGTGTGTGGACCTACGTGTGTCTACCTAGAAATCCGATAGTCAGCCATGTCATTTATATAGCTCAGGGGTTTATTTGTTGTACTGCGTGAAGATTGACAACAATTTCGATCAATCATGACAGACGTGAGACCACTCGTTAATGTGATGTGGATGGCAATGTAGCCTAGCCTAATTGGCAGACGGTTCATTTGCGAGAAGTAGCTAGGTAGGCTAGTGGTGCAGGTTGTCGACAAACACTCAAATGCACGAGTGACACACACACACACACACACACACACACACACACACACACACACACACACACACCACAAAAAAGCCCTCTGTCTTCCCTACATAAATGTCCCTCCCTTCACTCTGCCAACATTTCGGCTACTTCTTACCGGACTCGTAGCTATTCTGAAGCCTTCCTCAATCTGTCCCTGCTGGGTCACGTCTCTCACCACCTCCTCCTCCTCCGAATCAATTTTAATAGCTACTCCTTCTTCATCTGTGTAACTAACGTTGACGTTACTCTGTTCTACACTCCCTTGTGCCGCTCCGGCAGCCTGAGCACTCTGGACTGCCTCTGCACTGTTGCCTGATGTTGATGGTCCTACACCAGCAGCTGCAATTGAACGTGTGGTGGTGGCAAACACTTCTGTGATTTTCGCACAGTTTGCTGCTTCCACTTGTAGGTTTTTGCGTCTTTTTTCCCGCAGCTTCTCTGCACCCCCCTTGCTCTTTTCTCTCTTTTTCTGGTTTATCCATTGTTATAGACGAACACATCTCAAACTCCGGTCGAACTCTAAATAGCAGGTTTTGTCAAGGGGAGATAAGGGCAGGCCAGGAGGGAGGCAGGGCGTGGCCTGAGATTTCATTAGACTAGTTCAATGTCCTTTAAGACAGTCAACCAATGGGCCGCGATTCGTGTCTCAGATACTCTACCGTTGCGGTAATAAATAAATTGGCCTAATAAACTTTTTAAAAAATATTAAATTATGACTGACAGCCCCAGCCCAAAAATGTGCGTCGGCCCACCGGGCATTGCGCAGCATGCCCTTTGGTCAGTCCAGGCCTGTCCTTCTCATCCAAACACGAGCATGAATTAACGGGCTATTTCGCAGAGGGTATCATCTTGATGCAGTGTAAGATACAGCTTACACTGATGGGTGGTATAAGTGCAGCAGGTCAGTGATAATGAACCAGTGCCTGCTGATGATGACCCTCCCCTGATCTACAAGAGCCAAGTGAAAAGGATGGCAATCAAACTGAACAGGTAAGCTGGAATAAAATCAGTAGCAGCATTAACTCGTACTAACTCGTATTAACTCGTGCTAGTAATTATTATGGTAGTCAATATTAATTTAAAATATTGTTTCTCAGCATTATTTTGAATTAATATTGACTACCAAAAAAATTTAAATAAGTAACTAGTTTACTAGCGTAAGCTAATGATGCTACAGATTTTATTTCAGCAGACCTGTTCAGTTTTATTGCCATTCTTAAAATATTGTCTTTATAGATTTAAATGTTGTTTGTCTTGATGTTTTTTCCTTTGTTTCTTTGATTTACTAATATGACCCAATATATGTTCAGTGATACTTCAAATAATATGTTTAAATAGCATTGATTTCTGTATTGTGTTATATTTTTATACTTGTAACTGGTGTTAAAAATGTTTCTACATTATCGAGCCAATGTATTATAATGTGGGCTGCGGTGGGCCAGAAAGTCCAGGGCCACTTTTTGGTCCCAGTCCGCCCCCTGGCGGAGGGACATGAGGGAAATCTAATACCGTATTATGTAGTGTCCCTTTTCTGCGGATTTTTCCGCTACCGCAGATCATTTTATCAACTTGCAATATATTAATTTTGTGAGTATATTAACATCTGATTTGAGGGGGCAAGACATTTATCCCTGTGTAGAGCCGGCCTCGCTCACAAATCCTATTTTACTGACCCCCTCTAAATCCCTGCGTCAGGGCTCTCATAATCAATAAAACATCTTTTGGTGCGGATCTCCACACCGCACCCCCTAACAATATAATTAGGAAAAAATTTTAAATTAAGGATGATTGAAACATAATGCAGTAATTCTTTATACATTTAAACACGGTAAAGGTGTTAATGTTACGTACATTCCTTTACTCGTCATTTCTTGTGCTTAGGGTTCACTGTTTTCCACATACATACAACGTTTGGACAACAATGTCCCGGAAGCGATATTTAATAAGGAAAACGCACAACTTTGTTTCAATACAGTTTTATTAAATATACAGTAGGTGGACAAGCGGTATGTTACTTTTACCATTGCGGCGCATGGCGACAGCATTTGGGTTTGTGCGTTTGCTGGCTTTTACCGCTGAGTGGCGCTATATAACTACAGACTGACGCCTCAGGCATCAGGTCGTTCTCTCCAGGATTAATGAGCCGCAGCTCGTCTAGAGCCGCACGTAGTTGCAGATAAAATCAAGTGAAACATTGTAATTAAACAAATTCATAATCACAGTAGTAACATTACAGTACAAATTTATAATTAAAATTAAATTCAATATTTTTAGGATCGAATTTAAGCAACATAAACGGTAACACACTGAGCCTTTAGATTTGATTATGTGTAATTAGAAAAGCTACACGTGTAGGGTCTTGTGTCATCTTATATTTTGTGTTCTTTAAATTTGTAGTAGATTTATTAACTGAAATAAATGAAACTAAACGACTATAAAATTTAAACACTGTCAGATTAATGTGCAAAAACTATATAGTAAAACTATATAAGCTACATAGCCTTTATAAGACTCTACTTTTATTTAGTTGCACTCACAATGACAAAAAAAACTTTGTTTTTGGTGAACTTGAGCGCGTCAGAAAATGAACCAAAACACAGTGTATACTCGCCTCACAGACGTGAAAAATATACACTTATAGAAAGTGAAATGTCTGCTTTTATATAAAATAATAAAAAACAAATTATTAGATTATGTAATTCGTATGAAAAGTGAATTGTAGGCGCGTTCACTGGTGCGGAGACGACAAGATAACATGATCACATTCAGCACAACCGAAACCAAAGAAATCACTAATTTATCACTGAATTATTAAAATGGTCAGAGTGAGTTTCATTGCTGTTTCTCCCGACGCATTCATAATCATTACTCTACTTCTGCCGGTGCGCTCTGGAAAACTTCATATAAAAAATAATCCTGCATTTATTTTTAGGTGTGCCAGCTGCCACTGTTCTTATATGGTTAAAATGGTTTAGATCATACCTGTCTGATCGATACCATTTTGTAGATCTAAATGGAGAACTGTCTGGTGTAATGCCAGTGAAATATGGGGTCCCACAAGGGTCAGTTTTAGGACCTCTGCTGTTCTCAATATACATGCTTCCCTTGGGTAACATCATTAGAAGACATGGGATTAGTTTCCATTGTGATGCTGATGATACCCAATTATATATCTCAACGAAACCAAACGAAATACCTAAATTGTATAGATTAACCGAGTGTGTCCAGGACATAACGGATTGGATGACCAATAACTTTCTAAACTCAGACAAGACAGAGATATTACTCATCGGCCCAAAAACCAGCACACAACAGCTTTCACAATTCAGCCTGCGTTTAGAAGGATGTACTGTTACTACCAGCTCGACAGTAAAAGACCTGGGCGTAATATTAGACAGTAACTTGTCCTTTGAAAATCATATTTCCAATATCACAAAAACAGCCTTTTTCCATCTTAGAAATATCGCCAAACTTAGGAGCATCTTATCCGTATCTGATGCAGAAAAGCTAGTTCATGCATTCATGACCTCCAAACTGGACTATTGTAATGCATTACTAGGTGGTTGTCCTGCATCCTCAATAAACAAGCTTCAGTTCGTCCAAAATGCAGCCGCCAGGGTTCTCACCAGATCCAAAAAATATGATCATATAACCCCAATATTATCATCCCTGCACTGGCTACCTGTTCAGTTTAGAATTAATTACAAAATAGTATTACTTACATACAAGGCTTTAAATGGTTTAGCTCCCACCTATACATTCAGATAAATGAAATGCACCCCTCCACACTTTAAGACATGAATGTTGAAGACCTGCAGTGATTCAGGCCTCTTTTTAAATTTCTGCAAATTTCATCTTCTGGATTCTAGATTCTAAAATTGACATTATTACTGTTTTACTGGAATAGAAGAAATTAAGATTTTCCTTATCATGAGTATGTAAGACCTCTTGACACCTCTCTCTTATACACACACACACACACAGCAGACCAAATCGTCATTAGCACGTCGTTTACATAAATCACTGATCAATAGCTCATAATACATACATTTAAACAATTTATTTATACAGATGTATCTGTTTTAAATGGAAAGTTACAGGCTTTTTACTAAATGATTTACTCCGATAAAGAGCCATATAATTCAATTCAATTCAATTCAATTTTATTTATATAGCGCTTTTAACAATGGTCATTGTCTCGAAGCAGCTTCACAAAGATGAAAGAAATTCTTAAAATATATATATATATATATATATATATATATATATAAATTGTGTATGTGTGAGAAAAATGTGTCTAGATAATAACGAGATGAATCTTCACAAAACTTCACAGAACGAGAACGCCGGTTCCGAGAGGGTCTGTGCGCCTATTGTGGGTCAGCGGCCCATCACCGGGCGATCTGCCCGCTACGCCCGGGAAACGCGCAGCCCCGGTGAGCAGGGGAAGAGACTCACCGGGCGCCATCCACCTCTCCACCACCACCAACACCACCACTTCGCGTCTCGCGGTTCAGGTAACCCTCCAATTTGGCCACAAACGAAACCGAAGTACCGCGTTCATCGATTCCGGTGCCGCGGGGAACTTCATTGACTCCACTTATGCCAAAGAAATGGGGGTAAAGATCGAGGCGTTATCCCAGCCGCTTCACATCACATCCGTCGACGGTCGGCCCCGGTTATCTAGCCCCATCACTCACCACACCCAACTTCTCACATTCACCGTCGATCAACATCAAGAACAGCTACAGTTTTTCCTCACACCCATCGCATCACCTCCTGTCATCCTCGGTTATCCATGGTTACTGCAGCACACCCTCTTATCTCATGGGCACAGAACCGGATCCTTCAGTGGGGGCCGACCTGTACCGAGCTCTGCCTCTGGGCATCGGCTGGGACGTGTTCCAAGGAGTCAGAGGTCCCCGACGTCGACACCGACGCCATTCCACCTAAATATCGAGACCTGGCTGAAGTGTTCTGCAAAAGAAGAGCCACTCACCTACCACCTCATCGCCCATACGACCTGGTGATTGAACTTCAGCCAGGCTCCGCCCCCAAATCCCCCCCCCCCCCCCCGTGGCCATCTCTAATCTCTATCGACCACCGAGACACAGGCTATGGAGGAGTACGTTGCCAACGCCCTGCACCACGGTACCATGCGGCCCTCCTCCTCACCAGCCGCCGCGGGGTTTTTCTTCGTGAAGAAGAAAGGGGGCGAACTTCGCCCATGTGTCGACTATCGGGGGCTAAACAAGATCACAATAAAGAACCGACACCCGCTGCCACTCACCAACTCTGCCCTGGACGCCCTCTCTGGTGCCACCATTTTCACGAAGTTGGACCTCCGGAGCGCCTACAACTTGGTGCGTATCAGAGAGGGCGATGAGTGGAAGACGGCGTTCATCACACCCACTGGACACTACGAGAGCCTGGTCATACCCTTTGGATCCTGCAACGCACCCTCGGCCTTCCAACAATTTATTAATGACGTCCTCAGAGACATGCTGGGCCGATGGGTGTTCGTCTACCTAGACGATATCCTTATTTATTCCCATAACCTCAAGGAGCACATCCAACATGTTCGGGCGGTTCTTAAGAGATTGCTCGCTCACCAACTGTACTGCAAGCTGGAAAAATGTGCTTTCCACGAGCACTCCACCACGTTCCTGGGTTTTGTCATCTCGCCCCAGGGTGTGGCCATGGATCCACAGAAGCTCGAAGCTGTGCGTCACTGGCCCCTACCCAGGACCCTTAAACAGCTTCAACGTTTTCTGGGGTTTGCGAACTTCTATCGTCGCTTTATCCGGGGCTACAGTAAAGTTGTAGCACCATTAACTGCCTTGGTGCTGCAACTGTACCAAGGCAGTTGCAGCACCTGCTGCCATCTCCACCTTTCAAGATCTGTGTCATCGTTTCACCACCGCTCCCATCCTTCTCCACCCAGACGCCAACCAACCTTTCGTTGTGGAGGTGGACGCGTCGGATGTGGGCGCCGGCGCCGTTCTCTCTCAACGAGGTCCAGACCAGAAACTGCACCCGTGTGGTTTCTTCTCCAAAAAATTCAACCCCACTCAGCAGCGATACGGGGTAGGGGACCGCGAACTGCTGGGCATAAAGTGGGCCTTGGAGGAATGGCGTCACTGGCTCCAGGGCGCCAGTGAGCCGTTCATCGTCTGGACCGACCATCAGAACCACATCACCATCAGGAACTTAAGACAACTGAATCCACGACAGCCACGGTGGGCTCTTTTTTTTGAACAGTATGACTTCCACCTGTCGTACCGCCCGGGGTCCAAGAACACCAAGGCCGACGCACTTTCAAGACAACACGACGAAGACCTTCCCCGGGCGGATCCCGTGCCTGTCATCCCCTCTTCCCGGATCATCGCACCTCTTCAGTGGAACTTGGAGACAAGGGTCCGCCAGGCACAGACTGCAGAGGCCGGACCGGCAGGCGTGCCGCCTGGACGACTCTACGTACCCCAGAACGTGAGATCAGACGTATTCCAATGGGGCCACTCCTCCGCGGTCGCCGGACACCAAGAGACAAGAAGGACCCTCTCGTTCATCCGACGGGTGTTCTGGTGGCCATCAATGAGAAGGGACATCATCGAGTTCGTCCAGGTGTGCCCGGTGTGCGCCAGGGCCAAGGACACCAATCAGCCACCCCCGGGAGAGCTCCAACCACTTCCTGTTCCTCGGCGGCCCTGGACGCACATCGCCCTGGACTTCATCACGGGCCTGCCGGTTTCCGAAGGGAAAAACACTATCCTCACCATTGTTGACCGGTTCTCCAAGGCTGTGCACCTGGTGGCCCTCACCGGACTCCCATCAGCCAAAACCACCGCTGAACTAATACTGGAACACGTAGTCCGCCTGCATGGGTTCCCCAAAGACATCGTCTCGGACAGGGGGCCCCAGTTCACCGCCCGGTTCTGGAAGGCCTTCTGCCGTCTGATCAACTCCACCAGTAGTCTGTCATCCGGATACCATCCTCAGACTAATGGTCAGACGGAACGGACCAACCAACAACTGGAGCGCTACCTAAGGTGTTTTGTGGCCGACCGCCAGTGCTCCTGGGCCCGCTACCTCACATGGGCAGAACTTTCCCACAACCTGCACGTCTCATCAGCCACCAACCTAAGCCCATTTGAGGTATGCTATGGTTTCCAACCTCCGATGTTTGCCCATCAAGAACCGGAGGTCGACGTACCATCGGCCCAACAGTTGGTCCGTAGGTGTCGACGGCTCTGGAACCAAGCCAACCTCGCTATCCAGAAGGCCAATCAACAATACACCACTCAACACCGCCGTCGACACCCTCCGGGACGTTTGTACAAAGTAGGTGACAAGTTATGGTTATCCACAAAGAACCTCCACCTTCACACCGAATCCAAGAAACTCTCACCTCGCTTCATAGGACCATACCGCATCACCCTAAGGATAAACCCTGTCACCTACCGGCTCCAGCTGCCTGCGGCGCTCCGGATCCACGCGGTTTTCCACACATCTCAACTAAAACCCTTCATCACCTTTCCAATGATTCCACCCACCCCCCCTGCTACTCCTCCCCGCATCATTGACGGTGGTCCCGCCTACACCGTGCGTCGGATCCTCGATTCACGCCCTCGTGGATTCCGGCCCGGTTCATCCTCGACCCCGAACTCATTCGAGACTACCGTCGTCGGGTATCCTTCACCCCAGGACCGTCAGGAGCCAGTCCTGGACAGGGGCGTACTGTCATGCACACTCAAGCCGCGACCGGCACTAGGACCCGGAAGTAATGCGGTCGCGAACCAGGAAGTATAAAAGGAGTAAACAAACCACAGTACAACGCTCAGTCATTGAGTTGCCCCATGTTGCCTCGTTTGAGGTCATCTAACTGTGAGTACTCACCTTTTTGGCTTCGCTTTCTTGCTGAGTGTGTATTTATAGGACGCGGGTTAGATTGTGTCTTTCCCTTGCTCCCCAATCGTGAGAGTCCTTAGACTAACTGCCTGATTATCCTGCCTATTCGTGTCACTCCGCGTTTGGGTTTACCAGTCATGCTACACAGGGCTAACCGCTAAAGCTACGTCTTCTGGTCATCTCAGGTTAGTTCTTGACAGTGTTTACAGAAACACCACAGCATTCTTAGTGCGTCTTTTTTGAGTTATTGTAATGTTTTATTCTGAAAGGCTATTTTACCAGTTATTTCTATATTTAAAGTTTAATGTATTTTTGAATAAATTTTTTAAAAATAACAATAAACAGATACAAACAGAGATAGGCTATATAACAGTTCATTCTTTGTACAAATAAAATGATCAGCTAGTGAACTTGATATTCTGTCCAAACAACATTTAACTAATGTTTGTTTTTTTGACTCATTATTATACAATAAATATCAATATCTCTGGTTCAGATTTTTCATTTTTGTTGTATAAAGTTCCCAGATGTGTAAATTACAATCACTATAGTATTTTTTCGATACAACATATTTTCAAGACTTTTTATGACTTCATTATATTTTAAAACTGCGTAGAGTGAAAAATGTCACTTTGTGCCACCTGGCGGTCATTTCACCAATTACTTTAAAATGCAACTGATTTATTTTGATTGCTGCCGTTTTCCCACGGCAGTGAGTTCGACGGTAATAACCATTCTGGTTGTCCACCTACTGTAGAATATTTTTAAGTTTTGCTGGCAAAATAAATTTAAGGCAGCAACGTCTGCTCGGTCTTGTTAAATCATTTTAAACTCCTCAATTCTGTGAATTCCCCTATAAGTGAAACCGGTTTAATAACTTCACACCTATCGTGAATGAAAGGTGAGAAAAGGGATTACAGTAACTGGGGGATCTGGGTGTCACCTCGGAGCACGCTGTCGCGTTGTATTCAGCGAATAGACTAAAACAAAATCATGTTTGCTATAGCATTGGAAACAATATTGTATTAGGCTAACTTTATTAAAGATTATACACTTTTGTATTCTTTGTATTCGTCTTTTTGCACACATGCGCGGGCATCTTTAAATTTGAACAGAAAATAATAGTAGGCTGGTAGGAACGTTATTTTTTATATAACTTAAACGGCTGAATGAAGTTAAATACACACAATAAATTAATAATTGCGTTTGCTTTACATTTGAGCACTCGTTGAGCTTTTTCATTTTATATACTACCATATCATATATTTGTGTCTAATACTGTTTTATTTATATTTTACAACATTACATGCAGTTTGTAATTTACTTGCGATTGTACTTTTAAAATGTAACCTACGTATCTACAGTATAAGCATATTTAACTACTTCAGCAGTGAATGAGAAACTTGGTCGGTCTGGCTTTTAGATAAAGTTCTAAAATAAAGTAAAATTTTATATTATTTTATTATTTAATTATTTATCTTATTATAAACATGATTTTTATTCTCTATATTCTTGTCGGGTACAGTAGTTACTCAATTGGAATGGTTATTACCGTCGCGCTCACCACCGTGTAAAAACGTCAGCGGCCAAAATAAATCAGTTGCATTTCAAAGTCATCGTAAAATGGCCGCCAGGTGGCGCAAAGTGACATTTTTTCGCTCGTTGCAGTAAATACAATAGTGGCTGTTATATAACGTATCTCTGTATCTGTTTATTGTTATTTAAGTTCTGGATTATTTCAGGTACTTTAAAAACATTGTTGGGTTGCTCATGTTGGCTCATATGAGATGTAGTTTACAAATATACTGGTTTATTCATTATTCTTTCGTTTCTCCAAATATCAGCCTGCAGAATGTTCGAAATATTACTGTTATTGTGTCACAGGTGTAGTTTTAAGAGTTGTTTAGGCAGGAATGCATGTGTATAGAGCTCAAAACCTCCATCAGTTATTAAAGATAGCGTCTATTTAGAAAAAATGCCCCGCGATTTGGGAGCTTCAGGAAATCTCCCGGCGCTCTGCGCATAACACCGGCCCAACTCATGTCGGAAAGAATTTATAAACGGTTTCTGAACGTGGGCTATTGTTTTTTACTTATAATATTTGTTAATTTAATTTAAATGAGGTTTGGGCTCAGGACTTCGATTCGGCATCGTAATCCTCCTCTTTAATTTCCTATGTAGTCTAAATCAGCACTCATGAAGTTTTCCAGAGCGCACCGGCAGAAGTAGACTAACGATTATGAATGCGTCGGGAAAACAGCAAGCAGACTGACTCTGACCATTTAAAATAAATGTTTGCGTTCATTTTCTGACGCGCTCAAGTTTACCAAAAACAATACAGAACCGCGCACCTTATTTGCTTTTAAACATTTACAAAAGCATTACGTTTTTTCGTTATTGTGAGTGCGATTAAATAAAAGTTGAGTCTTATAAAGGCCATGTAGTCTTATATAGTTTTATTATATAGTTTTTGCACATTAATCTGACAACGTTTTTTTCAGCCTGTCACGGCGTGCGCCCAAATCAATATCGCTCCTCGCTCACTAGTTAGGCGGCCTCCCCTTCAGACATGCGAAGCAGCGGGACCGCGGAATTACACACGACTGGTGAGCTATCGTTGCTAATGATTCCGGGCTTGCACCGCGCGCTATAAAATACTCGGGGTTTGTTGGGCTACACTGGATTTTACTACGCGCTGTGTATGCAACGCGCGTGCAACAACGCGGAAGTGCGGCATGCAAGCGGGGCAAATGGAACGCGGCTCAGGGACTTCAAAGGAGCGAGAGGTGGGAGGGGCCGGTCCGGCCATCCGCGGAGAGCAGAGTCAGCGCGAGCGGACGGATGGCCGTTGCACTCACACCGCGTAGTAAAATCCACTGTAACCCAACAAACCCCAAGTATTTGATACTTATAGGTTTCCCGAGCGTGAGGAATTTTTTTGTGCTAAATAATATTTATGCAGTATAATCAGGGCCTCTTATTCCTATAAATCCTGGGTTGTTCTTTTAGTGTCACTATAGTGCTTTACAATGCCAGACAACATTCAAATACAAATTATTCACCCTCCCCAGGTGTGAATCAGCTGTTGTCACCTATACATTCAGAGAAACTGAAATGCACTTCTCACCACTTTAAAAACCTCTTGAATCTGAGGCTGACTTTCAGTGATTTAAATTTGTGTAATTTTAATCTTCTAGATTCTAGATTCTAAAGTTGACATTGTTACCTTTTTAATCCTTGGAATGGAAGAACTTGAGATTTTTCTTAAAATAGCGTAAATTGCATTGTTTTTAATCACTCTATAAACAATAATATTCTTTGGTATTTTTATTTTAAAAAAACGGGTATGGGGGCTATCTTGTTTTATTAATCTTCATGCCTGGTTTAGGTTTGGTATTCAGTGTGCATCTGTTATATTACAACTATCATAACACTCAAATACCTTTTATTGGGGGTTAAGTGACAGATGTGCCTAACATTTTTCAGCTGAGCCTTTGTTTCACTTAATAATCAACGACCGCGACACCCCTCTCTCTTACACACACACAGAGCCGACCAAATCATTAGCACGTCCCTCCCCCAAACAGCACAGCCATTTACTTTCTATCCATTTACTTACATCTGAACTGAGTCGTTTGGGTAACGTACCGATAATTAACGTTAATATGATCTCGGGCTTGCTCTGCATTATAAAAGCAAGGCGCGGAGTTTTGTCCGAGGTCTGAGAAGTACGTGATGTAATGGAGAATATAAAAGTAGCATGTCAGTGGGGCGATGTGACGCGCCCAGGGACTTTAAACAAGGACACTAGAATTCCGCCCTTTGATCTCCGCGCTGAGGACAGCACGAGAAAGAGCTGTGCGAGCTCCCGCTGCATCTTCACTCCCGCACCGTGCCCGCCTTCGCAGCCCCGCTGCCGTAGAGGAAAAGGCTGCGAGGACGTTTGTGTTAAGTTTTTGCGTCAGCGAGGACTCGCACCGGCCATCGACAACGGGAGAAGCGCCGTCACGGGGAAATGTGTGCAGGAGCGCTGCCTCCTCGTGCTCAGTTCTGCCACTCCGCGCACCAACACTTATCGTCAGCTGTGTGCCCGCATGTCAGTGTGAATTCTACATTTGTACTGTAATTTTAGTTCTGTGATTATAAATTTGTTTAACTACAATGTTTTACTTGATTTTATCCGCTACTACGTGCAGTTCTAAAACTCCGTGTCTCATTAATCCAGCAGAGAATGAACTAAGGCATGAGGCGTCAGTCTGTAGTTATATAGCGCCACTCAGCGGTAAAAGCCAGCAAACGCACAAAGCCAAATGCTACCGCCGAGCGCCGCGACGGTAGAACCTACATTCCGATTAAGTAACCACTGTATAGTCCTTCAGAGCAAGCACTGTGTCAGAAGATTCTGCGGAATCTCTTCTCACCTTTCATTCACGATAGGTGTGAATTTATCAAACTGTGTGCGCTGTTGGCAAATACTGTAGGGGGTTTAGATAAATTAAGAAAACAGAGTGGACGCCTCTGCCTAAAATAGATTATACAATTTAAAATGATTAATGATAGCAATTAAATCAGACTTAATAGTTGGATTTTATACTTTTGAAAATGAAGAATAAATACATATCAGTATTTACAGTTTGAGCTCGACACGTTTATGAGCTCTGTCGCTTGATGTCAACGGGCGCCAAAGAGACATAACACATTTTCGGCTTCATTAGACAGACAATACTTCAGACTGAAACACGACTGCCCCCTACAGGTAATGAAGGGGATTTTCACAGCTTGCCGCGCGCAGCCGAGGCAATTCGCAGGATCCCTTTTCTCGAAACGTGCGTTTTTAATGGCGACATCTGTAGGATTTAGTAATGTACTATTATATTTATCATATATTTTTTTATAGTTTTATTTTTTATTTGTGTTTATTTGCTGAAGATGTGTGTACCACTTTAAATAGCTCTGAATCGGTTTAAAGTAATTGTTCATAAATGTTGGAACAGCAATGCTTAAAATAAATGCATTTGTCATTATTTTAGTAAATATTGGTGTTTATGTATAAATTTAATGTCCACATTAAGAGTTCTCTAAATTACTGATAGTTACAATTTATAAATTGCCCTACACAGGACAAAAAAAATTCTAACCTGAATGTCCAATATACATCTGGAAATAAATGTCTTTCTCACTAATTCTGAATGTAATCTAAATGTCCTTGTGAGGTTCTGATCGGTCCCTGGAAAATATGTCTCTCTGTGGACATCTTAAGACCTAACACATAACACATTCGGCCGGTCATGAGACGTCCAGTGTGGATGTTTTTCTGGTGTCCTTTAGTGAGTGTCTACCTCTCACTACTTGTTCCTAATCCCACATCCTCCTCAAATAAATCCTTATTTACTCTTTATTACTGATAATAAATCAGATCTAAACAGCAGGTTAGACATGTTAGTTAGACATTACTTGTTAGTGCTGGCGAGAGCTTTGTAATTGTTACTGCATGTTATTAAAGCTGTTTCATCACATCACTGAGTTACTCACCGCAGTGTCTCCAGTTTACACTCGTGTTTCTTCAGTAGATCACAGAGCTTCTCCACTCCTGAGTCTCCTAGTTCACACCACCTCAGATCCAGCTCTCTGATGTGTGATGGATTTGTACAGAGAGCTGAAACCACATCAGTGCAGGATTTCACACTTACACTCTTACACAGTCTGCAGAGAGAAAATACTGTTTAGTCCAACAGAGAAAGGAAAGATATAGAAATGACTAAAGTAGTATTATAAACTACTATATTAAACTGTGGTTTGTGCTCTTCATACACACATTCTTCTGTTTTTACCAGACTCATATGACTGGGTGAGAACTAAAAAACATAACCATTAGGGTTATAATACAAAACTCAACTGTACAATTTATTAATTACTAAACGTGATTTTAATTACAGACTCTGCAGGAGAGAGAGAGAGAGAGAGGAAAGTACTTAGTCATTCTGGGTTACTGGGTTAATACACTGCCTGGGCATAAATAAATAAATAAATAAATAATGTAATATCAGTCGCTAACAAAAGCTCAGACTGACCATCGCTACACAGAGGACCATAAACGAGGCTGTATTTAGATTTTTATGGAGACATGGCTGAACCACAACATACTGAATACCACAGTGGAGCCAGCAGGCCGCTCACTTCATCGTGCCGACAGAGCTCTGTGTTTACATTAATGAAACATGATGCACCAACATGAACACACTCGTACATTCTGCTCTCCATACTTGGAATATTTAATGCTTTATTTCTGACCGTTTCACTCGCCTAGGGAACATACAGTCACTGTTGTCATGGCAGTATACATGCTGCCACATGCTAACGCTAAGCTAGCACTAGAACTTATGTTTTGAACATACAGAATGGAATATAATTGTCCATGAGACAGACATGGAGGTGGACACTTCATTGTCTTACATTAACCACTGTGCTGACAATGTCACCGTTAGCAAAAGCATCTGAGTGATCCAAATGAGGATACATGGACGAACAGCAAAGTCAAACATCTGATTATAAATATGAGACATGACCTTCAAATCATGAGATCTCTCAGCCTGCAGCACTGTCTGCGCAAACCTCAAGAGAGACATCAGGTCTGAAAAATGCAACTACAAACCTCAGATAGAAGAGGACATTAATAGTAACAAATCCATGAAGGATGTGACAAAGCATCCAGACCATCACAGATTACAAAAGGAAAAATCACACACAGTCTACAGCAACTAACAACACTGGAAACCAGGTGGAGGATCTTAACAACTTCTTGCTTTGACAAAGACAATAATCAACCTCCAGCCAGTTTTGACCTGTCTGACACTCCACAGACTGTTGTTTTAAGCACTTATGAGGTGTGACAGCCCGCTGTAGCATCAACATATAGAAAGCTGCTGAGCCTGACCTGACTCCAGACCTGTGCTTCCCAACTATCAGGGGTATTTACACACATTTTCAACCTCTCTCTGTCCACATGCACAGTCCCTTCATGCCTCAAATCCACCACAATGTGCCTGTCCCCAAGAAACCCATTATGTTTGCCCCTCCCCCAACAGTGTCTCATAAAAATGTGTAATAACTACGTTTGGTTACAGCAAAAAACATATCAGTTTCTCCTGGGATACACAATGGAGAATTGTCCGTCTCTAACACAGAAAACATAACCAGATGCAGACTGAGGTAGGGGTGACATGGGCAGCTGTCCAGGGCAGAATCTCACCAGGAGCAGCACAGTGGGTGCGGAAAATAAAAACTAAACCAGAATGCTGGTGATATTTGCACAATCAGTTTTCTATCACTAGTTTGTACGTCACATTTTTCACGTCACCGTGTGGGTCAGTTACCTTGTTAGTGCCCTGATTCTAATTTGTGATCAAAGCAGGATAATGTGAGGGAAATGTAGGAATCTGCACATGATCTGTGGTGCTGTAAGAGCAAAGTTTGATTTATTATTTCCCACATCGTCGCCTGTGCCAAACCCAAATCATCACTGTTTCAAAGGTGCATCTTCACTGTTACTAAAAAATGTAAAGTAGTATTCACCTGTGGTGACAGAATACCAAATGTGTTAAAGAACCAGTTACAGACCCCATGTGATGTGTTACTAAAAAAAGTATTCCTTGTTCGTCCAAAGGGATCATTTATGTCCTCTCTGTCTCTCTGTGTTACCAAAACGTCTCTCCTCTGCGCGTGTCTCTGCCTGAACACCATTTCCTCACTACTACTAACCAGTTAGGACCTCCAGAACTCTCCTACTTTTTGATAGAGATAGAAGTGATTTCACATTTTAAGAACATCGATGAATGAATGTTGGGACGATCTAATCATTTTGATTCATACACATTTTTCACATTTAACACACATTTCCATAATTTTGGATTGTGTAAAGCTGCTTTGCGACAATGACAATTTTTAAAAGCACTATACAAATTAAATTTTATTAAAAAAGAAAATTACATTAAAAAATTTAATTTAATTGCTCTTACTCCTACTCATAAAAGTAGGACCAAAATTGCTACGAGCAATTCACTATGAGCATTTTTGTTTCTGTGATAGTTTGTTCCATTACTTTTGAGCTTATCAAAATAGAGGCACTGTTTTTTTTATTTCTATAATTTATAAAGAGTTAGTGTAATATTCATGTTTATTTTAAATTAAAGTTCCATGTAAAATCCATTGTGTTGATGTATAAAAACAAAAATATGAAATCAGATGTACACCTACAAATCAGCCATTACATCACTATCTATAGTAAATTTATCTAAATGTCCTGGAATGTTAAGAGAAAAGTGTTTAACTGTTTACACTCGGTTCGATCCCCACATGTAGAGTTGTGTCTTACGTGAGTTTCTGCAGTCTGTAATGTGGATCCTGCAGCAAAGCCGAGAGCTGATTCACTTTAATGTCTTCAGTTCTGTAGCTCAGATTCAGCTCTTTGTGCAGTAACGGGTTTTTACCCACAATGTTAGTGAGACACTTGCAGGCTTCCTCTGCATCAGCACTTTTTAACAACCTGTAGAGTAAATAACATCAGCACATTAATAACTGTGTATGGAAACAACAAGGAACTGATGGTTATGTGCTTTAGCTGTGATTCAGTTTCTGATTTTAATGTGTATCTGTATCCGAATGTATCAGCTACAGAATTAGTGCATACTAACCATCATTTCTTAATAAATTATTATTCATTTAATAATTAGTTAATAAGAGTCTGTAGTGTTATTGTTTAGGTTTATTCAACACAAAACTCTATTCAGAACTTTTTCCTGGATAATCAGAAAACCCTTTAACATTACGATGTGATATAGTGACACTGAATAATTGTAATTAAATCATTCAGCAGAATTAAATCATTTTCAGTGAGAATCTAGATTATTTATTCATTGATTTAGTGAGTTATTCATTTGTTTGTTTGTTTATTGTTTTCCTCACCTCAGTGTGTTCAGTGTACAGTCTGGATCCTGTAGTAAATCAGTGAGCAGCTTCACTCCTGAGTCTCCAGGGTCGTTCCCTCTGAGATCCAGCTCTATCAGGTGAGATGATTTCAGAGCTTCAGCCAGAGCAGTGTATCCTTCCTCTGTTATACTGCAGTCTGAAAGTCTGGAACAAAAGTAAGTCAATATAAGGGGTAAAGGGGATAAAAGTTTTTTATTCTATTTTGATTCATTTTGGTGCTTCACATATGGAACATTTATTAAGATTGAATCTAACCCTACTATATTTCCCCCTGGTTGTGGTTCTTTAGACAGATGAGAACACAGCAATCACACTCAAGTTCAAGAACATTTAAGCGGCGTGATCTCAGTCCACTTCCAAACAAAGTGAGAAAGCTGTGACTAACATGCTGTGTGTTTTGTGGTTTAGGGCTTTTTGGTAGATGTGAGGTGCAAACTGAGCCAAAAGACAGAGCTGTAGTGCTGCAGAAATACAGTGTGTTATGGAGATTTACATCAATGAACTAAAGGAATACTTAACAAAAGCAAAGTCTTTGTACAGACACGTCTTCTCCAATGTTCTGTGTGGACGAAAACATTTTATTTGACTGTAAAGTCTGTAAAGACAACAAAATTAATAATTCATGTGTCTGAGTTTTTCCAAAACTGCTGATCTGCTGGGATTTTCAGACACTTCACAGTCACCAGATCTGTCAAGACTTTTGCACAGTACTGTAATTTTGCTATGCGAGAGGTTCTGTTCTATGCCCTGTCAACATTCAGCCTCAGCTGCTTTTTAATGGGTTTAAACTCACAAACCGACTCTAACGTAACTCACATTCTCTTGTTAAGTTGTTCACTCCTGACTAAGATTCATTGTTACTCTAAATGCACTGCTGAATAAGTGACTCTATAATCAGTTCCTACTGGATACAAATATACTGACAGTGAAGTAAAAATATCACTGATCCAGTAACTTATGCTATTAAATGACATACGCAAGTTTCTGGAGTTTACAGGATGAACTTTTCAGTAGAGTAGAGATCTGTTTCACTCCTGCATTTCCCAGGGTGTTCTCACTCAGGTCCAGCTCTGTCAGGTGTGAAGGGTTTGAAGTAAGAGCTGATATCAGATCAGTACAGCCTCTCTCTGTAATACCGCTCTTACTCAGCCTGCAGACAGAGAACACAGCTGAGACACAGATCTTTAAATACAGAACAGATAACCAACCATCATAAACATTAAACATTTATAACTTATTACTCTGTCCAGGCTGTACACACAGTGCAGTAGACTCTTTATCATCACTGTGTGATAAACATCCACACGAGAGCACTAAGAGGAAAATTGAGGTGAGGTGCTTCTGCTAGCATTTACATCACTTAAAAATACCTAACTGTAATGAACACATGCTGGTTAAGTCCCACCTTTGTGCTCTTTGTCACAACTAAGAAAACTAAACCAATCATAGATACAGAAGTTGGAACTTGTCAAAAGAAAATCAAAATCTTATCTGTATCTATTAATGCTATAATGAACTCAGGGCAGTTAGCTGTACTTTAAAACACTTAAATATTTTAAAACAGATTTTAATAAATGTCTGTCACTACTGATCAGTCTCAGTCTCAGTCGATCCTTCAGTTCAGTGTTTTGGTGGACTCTGGCTTTAACACTGTTCATGATACACATTCATAACATATCAGTGAGTTAGCCGCTAAGTGTTTACTGCAGTTTAAACCTCCCAGTGGTGTGTTACACACATCACACATCTCAAATGTTCCATGATGGTGTGTCTCACTTTCACCCACATTTACTCTCAGCCTCATCACTATCTCTGCTCCCGGATTAAAGCCATGACAACAACAACAACCCCCGATTCCACCCCATTACTTTTATACAGAACACCAAGGTGTGATGACGGTACAATATTCCCACACTGTCTGTGTGAAAGGGGCGAGAGTTCAGTACTGTCAGTGTATTAGATGTGTGTGTACTAATTAGACGTTACCTGACAGTCTGCAGTGTCCAGTGTTTATTCTTCAGTTCTGCAGAGAGCAGCTTCACTCCTGAATCCTGAATCCTGTTCTTACTCAGATTCAGCTCCCTCAGGGTGGAGGATTCTGATCTGAGAGCTGTGAGCAGAGCTGAACATCCTCTCTCTGTCAGATTACACTCACTGAGTCTGAAAGAACAATTCATCACACTTAACTCTGGGTTTATGGCTAGAAAATCTCCCATTAATACTCCATTGTCTGCGTTCTGTGTGTATTGAAGTGCTTTGGTGATTTAATCTGAAATCAGTTCTCTACTTACAGCCTGTTCTCTTTAACACTGGAAGCGTCGCGCCAGTGTCACCTACTTATAACGCGGTTCAGCGGTCTTTTGACCGCCTATTGTTTTGAATGGGAAGCTGCTGCTGACACACAATGATCGCTAGATGGCGCTTTCACCCAAAGCAAATAGTTTAGCTCCAAGATCAACTTGCACTTGGACAATGCGCCATTCATTCCCGCGTTGATAATCAGCGGTATCTTTTTTTCATATTCAACTGAGAAAACCTACTACAGAGTCTCTAAGGGGACAAAGGAAGAGGGAAAAAACGTTTTGCATTATAACCCAAAGTTTTTGGCATGACTTTTTTCTGCCGTTTTTTCTCCTCCTTTGCCCATCTAGGGGCTTCGTACTATAACAAAGAGAAAAGCTCTACTTAATTTTATATCGTATGGAGAAAATTTATTAGTTTGTTCATTCTATTTGAAGCTTCTGAACGTCTCGGAGCAGCGATTTATTTCTGAACTCGCTTCCGTGAAATTATCGCTAAAACAATATAAAATTTGTATAAATCAGATCTACCACAGCAGATAATAAACTATGCTATGTCATAACCAAAGCAAACACCACGATTATGCCTCGTTTCGTTCAGTGTTGCTAGGCAACGACGACGCGCCTAATTGGCGGGAACGTGGTTCACTTGGCCGCGGTGTATTATAAACCTGCGGAATGTTTCACTGCTTATGCTCATGTAATAAAAGCGAGGGAAATGTGGAAGTGATGTGTGGCCACTGAATGAGAACTAAATCAAAGATTTCGGTAACTACACTGAGTGTAACATCTGCATAGTGACACTAAACAGCTGAACAACTTCACTTTTCCATTTACCTCTGAAAAAAAACTGTATTTTGTTTGTTTATATTTAGAATTTTTATAACAGTGCAAGAAGTAGGCGCTCGCACACACAAACACACACACAGACACACACCTCCCCTGACCCCTCGGTCAACATCCAATCACCGTCGGTATGCAACCTAGTCAAGACGTAGCCTAACGTAGTGTCGTGTCGGATTTCAGCGGTCACGGAGTGAAAAGACTTTGAAGCAGTTGCAGCGTTTTTTCAGTTACAACACGCACAGCGATGAGTCCACGTTGTTTCACTGTTTATGACATAGTGACACTAAACAGCTGAACAACTTCATACATGTAACAGAAAATGTAGATGCAGATTCCAAATGTATAAACATGCATATTATATATTACATATATATATATATATATATATATATATATATATATATATATGTGTGTGTGTGTGTGTGTGTGCGTGTGTGTCTGTGTGTCTGTGTGCGTATATAATCGAGGCTGGCTCTATTCAGGGGCAAGAGGGGCAGCGCCCCCTCAACTAAATGTCTGCACATGTTAATATATTCCTAAAATTAGTATATTTCAAGTTGATAAACTGTTCTGTTTCATGTATAGAATTAGTTTCAGCTGAAACTCATGATCAATGGTGTTGGGGTACTTATGTAGTGATAATTAGTTTCTGCCAAATCACTAAAACTAACAACAGACTATGAGAGGTGGTTGGAAGGTGTTACTCTGAATATAAACAAACAAAATACAGCTTTTTTCCTCAGAGGTAAACGGGAAAGTGAAGTTGTTCAGCTGTTTAGTGTCACTATGCAGATGTTACACTCAGTGTAGTTACCGAAAATCTTTGATTAAGTTCTCATTGAGTGGCCACACATCCTTCCACATTTCCCTCGCTTTTATTACATGAGCATAAGCAGTGAAACAATTCGCAGGTTTATAATACACCGCGGCCAAGTGAACCACGTTCCCGCCGATTAGGCGCGTCGTCGTTGCCTAGCAACACTGAACGAAACGAGGCATAATCGTGGTGTTTGCTTCGGTTATGACATAGCATAGTTTATTATCTGCTGTGGTAGATCTGATTTATTCAAATTCAATAATGAGGCTTTATATCCTCAGGAGGGGTCATTACATTGTTTTAGAGATAATTTCACGGAAGCTTCTAACAGAACGAACAAACTAATTAATTTTCTCAAATCCTTATAAAAATGAAGTAAAGCGAAATCCCCTAATTGTCCTTATAAAATATCGCTGATTATCAACCCCAGAATGAATGGCGAATTGTCGATATTTCACGGAAACATATATATATATATATATATATATATATATATATATATAAACTGCATATATGGAATAAAACCTAAGATAGTTACATATACGCACTGAATGACGCATGGATAGTTGGTGCGATCCCTTGCGCCATCTGCTGAGAGAAATGAGAATCACTGGTTGGAAAAGGCAGGAAACAGCATGATGGTCGCGCAGCTGTCAGCAATTTCACATAAATAAGAGCAAAATGGCTTTATACTGGCTTTTACCGGTGCGATTTTGAAAATGTAAGCATGCTGTGTGATTAAGCTCACAGAGCTAGAAAAAGTCAGAAAAGGAGGGTCCTGGAATTTGATCAAGTGTGAAGTATTTTTTTTTCCTATTGCGGTCAAATGACCGCTGCTCTGCGCTTCTAGTGTTAAACTACTCACTAGTACTAAAAGCACAGAAACTCAACCAATCAAACCTGAAAACAAACCATTCAACATTTACATTAGTAATGAAAGTTTCCAGATGATTACAGAATAGTTCTTACTGAAGTGTTTCAGGTCTGCAGTGTGGATCCTTCAGTAAAACACAGAGTTGCTCTACTCCTGAGTCTCCGTCTATTTTCCCGCTCAGATTCAGATCCGTCTGCAGTATGGGGTTTATACCCAGAACACCAGTCAGATGATCACAAGCTCTCTGTGCATCAGGACTTTTCAACAACCTGGAGAGAGAGAGAACAGATACATTTAGATATCTGTTTATATCTGATTTATACATATTCTCACACATTTTATACTGATTTCCCTCATTTTATTCAGATTCAGTAAAGCTGCTTTGTGACAATGACCTCTGTTAAAAGTCTTATATACATAAAAATGAATAAAATTGAACTGAATAAATTCTAACACTAATTATATTTACAGCAATGCAGTGTTAATGTTTTAAAACTACAATTTTAAACAATTCCTTATTTAAACTGGAATTTATTTGGACATTATAGAAAAATATGGGTCCATGCAGTTGTGTAGTGCACTGGGGGCAGTGGGGGCTTTAGATATGTACTGATTAGCTGAACAGTGTAGAACTGTAAGGGTCCTCCACTAGAGGTCACTGTTTTTATTTTGTAGTTTTTGTTGGCCGACTCAGTTTCCCAGCAGGCACCTCGGTCAGGTGAGGCAGTGCACACCTGAACCGAGGTAGCCATCAATCAATCTATAAATAGCTGTTTAGACTGGGAAACTGGGTCAAGCATTTTTGGTACCACCACTGTCATTTATGTGGGCATTTTGGTTTGTTCTGTTTTGTTATCTGTTTAGTTTGTACTTTGATTTTAGTTGTGTTGACTTGGGCTCTCTTATTGGCAATGTTTCTGTGTATGTTTTGTGTGTCTGTGTTAGTGGAGCTGATTCAGTCCTGTCCTCCTGTGTTCTTGTGTTTAGCTAGAGCAGGTAAGTAGTTAGGTGTGTGTGTGGCTAGGAGCATGTTTAGCTAAATTCTATGTTGAGTTACAGTAACTAGCATGCTTCTAGCCATAGCCCCTCTGTGTCTCTAGCTGTCCTGTGTTTCCTACCTCCCTAGTTGCCCAGTGTGCCTAGCCTTTGAGTGTCGCCTAGCCTGGCCTTTGAGTGTCGCCTAGCCTGGCCTTTGAGTGTCGCCTAGCCTGGCCTTTGAGTGTCGCCTAGCCTGGCCTTTGAGTGTCGCCTAGCCTGGCCTTTGAGTGTCGCCTAGCCTGGCCTTTGAGTGTCGCCTAGCCTGGCCTTTGAGTGTCGCCTAGCCTGGCCTTTGGAGCCTTCATGACAAGAACAGTCAAACTGAAGTAGTGAACAGTGTTACTAATCAACAGTGTGATTAAAATTTACTAATACACACATGGATCACCTGATGATAATAACAATAATAATAATGAAAATAGTAATAACAATAATAATAATAATTTGAATATGGCCAAATTGTCTAATTTAGTTCTTGCGTAAAACAAAAACATGTTTTGGAAACTCTCGTATACATCACTGAAGGAGATAAGGGGGGGGGAATAAAAAATAAAGATTGTACACTGCAGTATGAAGAAGACTATGGTATGATGAGATTTGTGAGTTATCAGGTATGAGGTGATGGTGGATGATGTAATTTGTACCGAATAAAAAGTTGATCTATGTCTTTTGATATGATGTACATATGAATCTCTATATGTACTGTGTGATTCTCATCAGTCCCATGTAATCACCCTGAGGTAAGGTATCTGGGGTAAGATAAGAGGGCGGTTGGAACACTTGACCCTGTGATCAGCAGATTTTGAATAAACATTAATTTAAAACATCACTGATGACGATTTTAATTCACAGGTGTGGCTTTACACAACAATGAAAAGTTACTGAGAATTTAAGGCTGGATTTTACAAATACTGGGGAAAAAGATCCCACCTCAAAGTTTTTAGTTTACATTTTGTATTTTTCATCAAATTCCTAAGTTCCTTCAGTCCTGATGTTCCAGGGTCGTTCCCTCTGAGGTCCAGCTTTATCAGGTGTGATGAGGGGTTTGACATCAGAGCTTTAACCAGAGCAGTGTATCCTTCACCTGTTATACTGCAGTCTGAAAGTCTGGAGAAGGAACAAGAAGGTAAACATTGTTAACTTTAACCTTTAACCACTACTGACTAAGATTAATCTAAATGCACTGCTGAATGAGTGACTCTATAATCAGTTCCTACAGGATACAAATATACTGACAGTAAAGTAAAAATATCACTGATCCAGTAACTTATGCTATTAAATGACATACACAAGTTTCTGGAGTTTACAGGATGAACTCTTCAGTAGAGTAGAGATCTGTTTCACTCCTGCATTTCCCAGAATAAACAATCATCAGATTCACAGCAAATCACATCAAATCCAGATGTTTTGGTGCAGCAGTAACGATTACAGCATTAGTTAGATTTAAATGTGTGTATACTAGTAATGCGCGGGTCGGGTATTTTTCCAACCCGCGGGTCCCGCTTTTATGAAATTATTTGGCCCGCCCCAGCCCAGCCCCGCAACCATTAAATAGACATACTAGCCATTGTAATTCAACTGAAAACAGCCTTTATTTCAGCCTGAAAGTGCTTGGAAACATCGCCCTGTAAACTGGCAACAACATATGATTATGAATATGAACGATAAATCAGGTCATTGATAATAATGATACACATTTTAAACATTTACAAGCGTTTGTAATCTAGGCTAAACAATTCTTTATTTTAGATTTGTATAGGGCAGGCCTACAGTTTACAGCCTACGCTAAGTAACCACTGACTTTTTTTTTTTTCATTTATCACACGGAAATGTTCATTTAGCGTTTTTACGTTCGCTGTGCAAAAAAAGAATGCTAAAACATTAGATTTAGCAGCCTGACCTTTTTTTCTTTTAATGATGTAAATTCCCGACCTCAATTTCTCCCGCACCTCGTCCTCCATCTTCACTTTTATTTCTTTGTTTTTGTTGTGACTGGCAGCGGTAGCTGCTTGGCGCTTTCGTGACTTGTCACGTGACGTAACCTTATCAAAAAACTTAATAAAATATAAAAATAGGTATTCCCAAATATTAAATATAGGCTATAGTAAAGTGCATGCAACATACATGAATTTTTTATTTAATTTTGTTTTTAATGACTCGCCCCAACCCTCCCCCGGAAATAAAGTGACAATTTCTTTACTCGCCCCAACCCGACCTGCGGGTTACCCTCTTAATCATGAGGTTTATCCTGGTCAGTGGTAAATGCGGCATCTATGGTGTGATTGTTGGACATGAGGAAGGAACACACACTGCACTTCAGTCCTTCACAAACATTCACATACTTCAAGAAATAATTTACCAGGATAAAAAAAAAAAAACACAAGCACCCTGGAGCTGTGAGTTAAAACCAACTACTGGTTCTAAGGAGAACGAGATTAGGTGCAGAAATCAGAACACACACCTGAGTTTCTCAGGTCTGCAGTGTGGATCCTTTAGTAGAACAGAGAGCTGCTTCACTCCTGAGTCTCCAGATATTTTCCCACTCAGATCCAGTTCTCTCTGCAGTAAAGGGTTTGTACCCAGAAGCTCAGTTAAAGAAGCACAGGCTTCCTCCGCCTCAGCACTTTTCAACAGACTGCAAAAAAAAAAAATCACACAAACAGTACAAGTGTACAGAATTAGACTTTAGATCTATTAGCCTGATATCTACACCCAGCCGGTGAAGTAGCTGATGAAAGAAAAGTAAAAATTATTAAATATGTTATTACAGCAGAATCTAATCATTCTAATTTGTTTCAGAAGCGTGCTTGTGTATCAAAACACTCGTATATCAAAGTGAATTTTTCTCATAAGAAACAATGAAAACTTAGACGATTAATTCTGCAACCCAAAAATATTCATCTAAAAATAATTAATACAAAATATAAAGTAAAAATAAAACAAATTAACCTGCACTTTTGAAAAGTGTAGTACCACAGAGCCGACAGTTCTTTAACTTATGCCTTTATTGACAACAACAGAAAGGTCTTAAATAGTTACAACAAAAACTAATGACACACATGCTCTCTGCTTCCTGCATTCAGCGGCTTGTTCTCCGCTCTTTTTGGACATGAAAATCCTTACAATTACTCTCTACTGCCATCTAGTGGATAGGTGAACAATAAACCCACTTTACTACAAAAAGAATCCTACAGTAGCTGCAGTGATTGAGACCAGAGAGAGGAGAGAAGGTAGAGGGGAAGGGAACGCCACACACACACACACACACACACACACACAAACACACACCCCCACCACCGCACGAGCGCACACACACGCACACAATCAAATTAAAAGATGCTTTAGAGAAGAACCATTGGCTTAGTTGTGATCACGTGACTCTCAGCATCTAAACAAGAAGCGCATGTGTGCCACATGATACTCAATGATACCTGGCACTCATAAATAAAGACAAATTTCATTTATCAAGACAAAATTTATTAACAATTTCTGCTTTTCTTGCAAACCAGGTTACTCGCAATCTGAGGTTCCACTGTATAATCTTTTTTAGTGGATCTGTCATAAATATACTTTTGAGTGTAAAGATTGTTTTACCAGTTTAAATGTGAAGATCAGGACAATATTTGTGATTTTATTTCATACAGTTCCTTATTTCTCATTAATTCCTGATTACATCACTGCAAGCACAATACACAACAGTGTGAAAATCACAGCACACAAGTGTAAGCTTTAAACTGTTAAATAGTATAAAAATGTTGAGCAGTAGTGAGTCATAAACAGTTTCTTTTTTTTCCAAATTCATGTGAATCAAATGAAATGTAGGTTCAGAACGTACAATCACACCTCTGCTTGCATAATACACACATCATTAAGATATTGTAGGCACTAGCAGGCCACCGAAAAGGGAGCCGTGAATCTGCCACCTTCTAGCAAAACGGCGCCATGATGACAACGTTATGTCTCTCGGTAATACAAAGCAGCTGGAAGCTTGACCCGGTCAAAAGAGGAAACCCAGAAGTCTTTCACCAACCCCAACCTCAAACGGTACAAATCAGCAAGCCGTTGAAGAAGAAAGACACAACATCAGCAAACAAGAAAGAAGCAGTTTACACATCTCCAACTCAGATGGTGTTAAATCTGCAAGCAACCTCCTTGCACATGAGGAAGAATACAGTTTCACAACCCCCCTGGCAGTTGCTGACCACCAGAATGTGTTTTCTGCTTCATCTCGTGGCTCAAGAACAAAGAACCTGCTTCAGGTACATTTATAAAGACAATCAGTTAAAGTATGCCAGTAGGGCAAATATAAAATTACATGTATGTGCTCACATAGGATGTTTGATGTTTTATTTTGTGTTCAACATGTTTATCCTATACTTAGGAAGTGTAATCAACATGTATAACCACTTTCTATAAATAAAGGTATGAATGAGTATGCAAGGTATAGGATCGAATAAAAGCTTGTTGTATTCAAAGAGCATTAATGTGTATGAAAAGTTCATCATATGACCAGGATTCATGTTAATAAGATGGTGCCGCGTATGGCTGCCTCGGTGTGGAGCTCTCTATCTGTCTTACTGTTTTTGTTAGTTTGTCCTGTTTTTTGTTTCTCAAATGTTATCACTTATACCAGAGATGAACTGCTGAACATTCAGCAGGACACATCACACAATTTCCAACCAGTTTTCGACTTCTCAAATGTTTTTCTGAACATTGTAACCGGCGGAGCAGCGGCACTGTTGAAATGCTTTAAGAAGCGCAGGCGGGGGAAGAGAGCCGGCGCGCTCGTCAAGCTCCGACAGCGCGGCTTTAGAACTGCGCTGCCGAGTATACATCTGGCGAATCTCCGCTCTTTACCCAATAAAATGGACGAACTTTTCCTGCTCTCCAGGAAAAATAAGGACTTTTCAAACTCTGCTGCGCTGTGTTTCACGGAAACCTGGCTGAATGAAGCCATTCCGGACAACGCGCTACACCTGCAGGGCTTCCAGCTGTTTAGAGCGGATCGTGACACAGAATCAACAGGGAAATCCCAAGGTGGTGGGACATGCTTTTACATCAATGAACGTTGTTGTACAAATGTGATACCTTTGGAGAAGATGTGCTGTCCTGATCTAGAGGCATATTTCATCAACTGCAAGCCTTTCTATTCGCCGCGGGAGTTTACCTCGTTCATTCTTGTGAGTGTGTACATTCCTCCACAAGCGTGTGTGAACACAGCATTGCAACAGCTGGCTGCTCACATCACAGACACGGAGCAACAACACCCGGACTCGGTTTTAATTATACTTGGGGATTTTAACAAAGCAAACCTTAAACGTGAACTGCCTAAATACAAACAGCACATTACATGCCCCACCAGAGACAAAAATACTTTGGATCACTGCTACACCACAATAAAGGATGCATATCGCTCTATCCCCAGAGCAGCTTTAGGACTTTCTGACCACTGCCTGGTTCATCTTCTCCCGACCTATAGGCAAAAACTTAAAACTGCTAAGCCTGTAGTAAGGACAGTAAAGAGATGGACCAGTGAAGCAGAGCAGGAATTACAGGCCTGTTTTGACTGCACTGATTGGAGTGTTTTTGAAGCTGCTGCCACCAATCTGGACGAGCTCACAGATTCTGTAACATCCTACATCAGTTTCTGTGAGGACATGTGCATCCCTACCAGGACTTTTTTGACATATACAGTGGGAGCCACGTCAAACAGCCGCTTGGAGCATGATAGGTCCATGACAGGACCGTGACAGGACCATGATCGATCCGTGCACGGAATGTGATCCCCCGCGATGACGTAGTTAACGATGCCCCGCCCCATAAACGCCCCCATGCGCTTTCTAAAAAGATGGTTGCAATGCTGTATAATTCCGCCAGATGGAGCATTGACTGCTTCTGCAGTGTCCAAGCATCCGGTTACTATATTTAATAAATATAACATAACTTACGTCAACATAGTTTCATCAATAGATGATGTGGTAAAAAAGAGGGATAAAAAACGATTCATAAAACAGATTTAAACCCCTTAATACACAATCCATGATGCTTATGCTATTTTTAATTAATGATTAAATTAATTAATTAATAAAACTACTTATTGCAATATTTTTCACGACATCCTTAATAATCCTTAAAGACACGGTAACATCTGTAATTTATCTATACCGGTCGTTGTAGGTACGGAATACAATGCGGGCTATGTACAGTATTTTACATTACGGTGTTTTTATCTATTTCCGTTTAATACACTGGTAGATAATATTTTGCTGCAAAGTAAAGCTTAAAATTTAACTCCTGCTTGGGTTTGTTTTCGTTATATTTTTGATGTTTTCGCTGATGTTTTTTTTCGCTGATAGTCAAAAATTGGCATAACAAATCGATTAATAAGGCATAATATCTGAAACAAATATCTGTTCATACGGATCAGTATGTCTTTAGTCATTTAACCAGCATAACGTTTCCCCATCAAAGATCTGATGGGACATTAATCACTTATCACTACGGTGAATAGATGCGGCAGCAGAGACAGATTAAATCCCCATAAACATTCACACTTGAACACAATACTAACAGAACTAAACAGTTCCAGAGGGTCAGCGCCTGTTATCAGGACAGGATTCACCTACAGGATACTACTGTAATTTTTACTGCTTATATATTTTTGCCATAGTTTCATTTGGTTTTACGCGATTTTACGTTTTATTTGTTTGTGTGTACGTGTGTGTGTGTGTGTGTGTGAGAGAGAGAGAGCGCGCGTGCGCGGGAGAGGGCTTATATTGTGATTTATCCAAGGTTACTAAAGACTGGCTTACTACTAATAATAAAAATATTTCAATGTAACCCATGGGTCTCAATCACAAAATCAGCCAACGCTGTAAAGAGATGACAAGACAAATTATATAGGCTACTCTGAAACGTTAATTTGAGCATTAAAATATATATATAAAAATCACGGGGCTTCTCAGTCTTTCGTTAATTTTACTACTGACTCAAAACCAATGTGGCTTATTAAAGATGCACTGTTTTATTGGACATGGCTGTTTTGTAATGTTCTGCAAAATAAACACTGTCTACGGTTCAAATATACTGTGAACGTCTCAAAGTCACGTCTCTAGATCCTTCTGCAGTAATGTTATCGTGGTGTAAATTATTAACGTATCGATGTATTTCACTTGCAGACAAAATAGTCTAGTAACGAAAGTAATGAATTTGTCACTACTCTTCTCTTATGCAGCACGGCTAAAAAGATAATAAAAATGACACCAATCCTGCCATGACGCTACCCTGTCCATACACAACACTGTCTGGGGAGATGAACTCAGACTTTACAAAACTTACTATTATTTCATGAGATGAAATTAAGCTAGGATGAAGAGAACAGAAGTGAACTCCCCTCTGTGTAATATCTAAGTAGAGTGTAACTGGAGCAGCCACAAAATGCCCCCCATCTAACTCTGATTAAGAAAAGCTCACGGACACCAAACCTGCAGCACTTTGGTGTAATTTTTATTATCTTTTAGCCGTGCTGCATGATAGAAGAGTAGTGACAAATTCGTTACTTTTAATAACTTGATGTTTGATTGAATATTATATAATTTCCAAGTTTGATAGTGTCGATTTTAGAGTGCATTACGTGCGATGCGAAAAGGAAGTAAATAAACACGTAGCAATGCAAAGAGGACAGAGCTGCGAAATATTTAAGCAATATAAATTCAACAAAGTGTGATCATAATGGTTGTTGTTGCTGCTGTTTAGGTAATTGGTTCCACCGTGTTACTGAACGCAACTGTGTTTACAAAACCGAGCGGAGGGGAAGAAAAAACACTCGCTATAGCATTAAAATGAAAAGGGGCGGCGGCTTTTCTTTGAAGATAGCGATTGCGTAATGGGGGGCAATCCGTGACGGGGGGGGGGGCGTTTTAGGACATAACACACCTCTGAACGTCTTTTGTCTTGTAAATGATTATCTTTCTTTCACCTTCCAATCCTCCACCGCGCACACACTCTGTATACTGTTGCTATGTCTGTTGGAGCACTTGGTTATACACAGCACTTTAATGTATGAAACACTTACTTCCTGGTTTGTTTTATTTTAAATATTGCTTATTACCTTTTCTGGCAAAATAAACATTATACATAAACATGTTATCATTGTGTAAATTATTAACATATTGGTGTCTTTTAATTAAGGACAAAAACAGACCCTGCGCTTGTGTTTAGGACTGATGCTGAACAGCTGTGTTCATAGGTTTAATCAACGATTTACAAGACAACAGTTAAAGCGTTTGTGGATGAGAGGTGTGTGTGCGCGCGCGCGCTCCTGCATTTCTCCGTTGGTTTAACACAAACATTTTGGGCGCAGACAAGTAAGCCTGAAGTACCCCTCCCCCCGCCAAACACACACACACACACACACACAGAGCAATTAGCACCATGTCATAGTCAGTATTCTCCACTGAGGTTTCTTACCTTCCAAGTTTGTCTTTGCTCTTTTAATGGATTCTTAAAACCCCCCAAAAAATAATACTGAGAAAAAAAATGATTATGGGTCACAATCACAAACTAGCACAGATACATATGATCAAGTGTTTAACTGTTGTTTTCATTTGTTTCTATAACCAGTTATAATAATAGTTATCATTATTATTATTATTAGCCCAACTCTTTGACTATTTAAAACAACATCGGGTCCCATTTTTTGCACATTGAAGTTGTTGGTTTAAGTAAATATATTTTTAAATACACAAACAATCCCCCAACAATTGAAACACGCACACATGACTTTAAAAATAAAATTTATTCTTTCAAAACTAGTCAAAGGTAAAAGTAAAAACAAATAATTTGTATAAAACAGGTGAAAACATGTTTAATTTTTGCTTAAAGGTCATTAAAATACCCGGATAACACCAGCTGCTTATCAGTCTCTATCTGGTTCTTTTATATTAAAATATCTATTTTTAAAAACTATTAAAGATGTAACAGTTTAAGTCTTTTTTCCCCCTAAAGTATCAGACGTTTTGCAATTCTATGTTCAGAATATACAGTAGACCTGACCAAACGTCATTCTAAAGCTGTTGCACTGTGACATCATCCCTCCTACAGCTCCCTCAACAGCTTGTTCAGGCTCCTCCAGTATCTCCAAAAGGCCAACCGTCATCCGTCTGACCCCCCAATCCTCCACAGCGGAGCTCTGCTTAAAGACAACAGGAGAATTTAGTGAAGACAAAGATAAATAAACTTTACAGAATATCTAGTTGTAATAAATATAAAAGATATTAGTAAACCTACTGTTTTGGGGAATTCTGGGATGTAAATAAACTGGGATAACTTTAACCAGTGAACTTTGTTAGTGTTAACCCCGGTCTGTCTGTATTATCGTCTGCATTAAATTAAAATGCGCTTTTCATACAAATAAGTTAGGCGATATAACACTCGTATATATTAGTTCATCTCTGAAGCCAAACTATAACTTACCCAGTACTGAAGCCCCCCACACCTCCCCACACACACACCTCCCCCTCCCCCTTAACTGATAAACACTTCAGAGTTTTTATCCAGCTCGGTAACTGAGCGCTCGCGCTATCGCGCAAAGTCACGGGCAAACTGAGAAAAATATAAACCCTGTTATGAGCGTTTAGCTCGCGAGCTCCTGTACATCTATCCTCAGCTTGTGTCCTTCATGAACTGCATCACATTATATTCACAGAAATAACCTGCAGATTAACTCTTACCCAAAGAATAAATAAATGCTGAATTTATCCAGACAACACGCGGTCAGACTCTAAAGGCATTTTTATAGAGCACTAACACTCTTCATCCGGTAGTGCAGCTTTTGTAATAGGGACATTAATAGTATTTTTAAAGCTTTAGTGTCTTTTTTAGTTGAAGAGGAGTGACATTGTGAGTTTGTGACACTAACAGTAAGCTGTAATGTTAACTCCAGACTTGGTAAACAGATCATTAAGTTATCTAAAGTTACATCTGACCGCTGCTGGTGCTGCCAGTGATTTTCAAAACGGCCGGTAAAAAACTAAACTAAGAAATAAACTGTAAACTAATCCCAAACAAATTTTATAAATTAAAACACCACTTACCGCGAATAGTCCATTAATCCGCCATCTTCATCTCTAGTGCAGTTTGGCAGCGTCAGTTCGGTGGGGGTGTGTTGTTAAAATCACGTGATTGCAACTCAGCGCAGCTAAATTGCTGGCTTGTGTTAACGTGTCCTTGAGAACGAAGCGCCATCTAGTGGTGGAACCAGGACAATGCATAAATAGGGCTTGAATGGGCGTGTTTACTGTGAAATCTTGACACGCCTTTCTCGAAGAAAAAGGAGGGGGGACTACGGCGTGCATAAGGCAGCCGTACGCCATTCGTACGCAATTCACACTTCCGCGGCTATTTGGCGTGGCTCCATCTGTAACAATGACAAACCATGGTTTACAGCAAAACTCAGACAGCTTCGTCAGGCCAAAGAGGATGCCTACAGGAGTGGGGACAGGATCTTGTACAAACAGGCCAGGAACACACTAACAAGGGCAATCAGAGCGGCTAAGAGAAGCTACTCTGAAAAACTAGAAAATCAGTTTTCTGTAAACGACCCTGTTTCTGTGTGGAAAGGCCTGAAAACCATCACTAACTACAAGACGCCAACCCCCAACTCTGTAGGGAATCAACAACTGGTTGATGACCTGAATGAGTTCTATTGTAGATTTGAAACACCCAGTTTCACACCACACCCCTGTCCTGACCCTCTTTCTACACCACCATTATCACCTCTAGCAACCATCCTCTCTTCCCCCCCTGCACTCCAGGTCTGTGAAAAGGTTGTTCGCCAGATCTTTCTAAAACAAAAGAGAAGGAAAGCTCCAGGCCCAGACGGCGTGACACCAGCCTGTCTGAAATCCTGTGCTGACCAGCTGGCTCCCATCTTCAACACATCACTGGAACAATGTGAAGTGCCTTTGTGCTTTGAACGTTCCACAATCATCCCCATTCCAAAAAAACCTAAAATCACAGGACTTAATGACTACAGACCAGTCGCCCTAACATCTGTGGTCATGAAGTCATTTGAAAGACTGGTGTTGGCCTATCTGAGGGACATCACAGGACCCTTACTGGACCCCCTGCAGTTTGCCTATAGAGAAAACAGGTCTGTTGATGATGCAGTCAACATGGGACTGCACTTCATCCTCCAACATCTGGACAAACCAGGGGCTTATGCAAGGGTCTTGTTTATAGACTTTTCATCAGCTTTTAATACGATCATCCCAGCACTGCTTCAGACCAAACTAAACCAGCTCTCTGTTCCTAGCTCTATCTGTCACTGGATCACCAGCTTTCTGACAGACAGGCAGCAGCTAGTGAGACTGGGGGAATTCATGTCCAACAGCCACACCACCAATACTGGAGCCCCTCAGGGATGCGTTCTCTCCCCACTGCTTTTCTCCCTGTACACCAATGACTGCACCTCTACAGACCCCACTGTCAAGCTCCTGAAATTTGCAGATGACACCACAATCATCGGCCTCATTCAGGACGGTGACGAGTCTGCTTACAGAAGTCAGGTCGAGCAACTGGCTGTCTGGTGCAGTCTCAACAACCTGGAGCTGAACACGCTCAAAACAGTGGAGATGATTGTGGACTTCAGGAGGAACCCACCTGCACTTCCCCCACTCACCATCATGAACAGCACTGTGACAGCAGTAGAGTCATTCCGGTTCCTGGGCACGACCATCTCTCAGGACCTGAAGTGGGACATTCACATTGACTCTATTGTTAAAAAGGCCCACCAGAGGTTGTATTTCCTTCGCCAGCTAAAGAAATTCAACCTGCCACAGGAGCTGCTCACACAGTTCTACTCAGCCGTCACTGAATCCGTCCTGTGCACTTCAATAACTGTCTGGTTTGGCTCAGCTACGAAAACAGACATCAGAAGACTACAAAGGACGGTTCGGACTGCTGAAAGAATTATTGGCACTGCCCTGCCCACGCCACAAGAACTGTACACATCCAGAGTGAGGAAAAGGGCTCGGAATATCACTTTGGACCCCTCACACCCAGGCCACCTTTTATTTGAACTTTTGCCGTCGGGTCGACGCTATAGAGCACCTAACATTAGGCCAGTCAGGCACAAAAATAGTTTTTTTCCCCAGGCAATCTCCCTCATGAACAGTTAAACATCAACTGTCAATAAATATATGTGCAATATTGTGTACAGTATCACAGTGCAATATACTGTATAATACCACAGATTTCAGATATTTATATAACTTATTTAAAAAGTATCTCACACCCTACTCCATTTGATGTCAAATGTTTTTTTTTTTTTTTTTTTTTTTTGTCGTGCTGTTTTTGTCTTGTCATTTGTTTTCTGTTCTGGAAGCTCTGTCACTAAAACAAATTCCTTTTACGTGTAAGCGTACTTGGCAATAAAACTCTTTCTGATTCTGATTCTGATTCATACACTTTGTCTAAATTACTAAAACTCCACTGAGGTGGCCTTCTACGTGACAGACCAGACCATAGGTTAATGTACTGTATGCACGAAAAGTAGGAACCATGTGGGGCGTAGCTACGCCCACAACCACCTCTGATTGAGGCAAACGGCTGTGGGACGGACCCGCGGCATGAGGTAACCAGCAAGCTCGACCACTCGCGCTCTGCGGCTGAACGTCACGCCGTCTAAAGGAAGCAAGCAGGCTCGGCCTCTCTTTAATCTACTCTTCAAGAACATTTCAAGAACTTCATGTCTCTCAACATGACTTTGTGCCAGAAGTCCTGCAACGAAGAAACCCTCAGAAGAAGTTTCAGAGCGCCGCCATGGGTAACCAGGCAACCAACGCCTTTCTGAAGGGTTCTCCTGAAGGGTCAAGCCTGCTTTTCCCGAGCTCCGCCAGACTGACCAATTTTTCTACTTTTTCGTCCCCTTACGAAGAGTAAACATATAACAGATAAGTATTTCATACTACCTTATAATATATTCACTCGAAACGCGTGTTATATCGTTTTCGTATAAGTTTATTTCGCATAAGTTTTAATTGTTTTGCAGCACACCGCTTCTAGCCGGCTTTTCATTAGCATCGCTAGCCCGTTAGCCCGGCTATCACAAGTTTGTTTACGCTCTTTCGCACCGGTTATTTCTATTTTTAGACACCATGTCGGTTGGGTCTCTGCCCCTGTGTGCAGGTGAGGAGACATTGGAGCTGCACTCGGTGGACTTGGAGATGGAGGCCGTGGAGAAGCTGATCCGCGACCTACAGGTGAAGCTGGCCCGGCTACAGCAGCGGAAAGCCACGCTGGAATCGTCGCGGACCGACGCTCACCTGTCCCAGGTAAATTCTCGGCATGAGAATTCTCCGACAACCTCTACTCCGCGTGCTTCTCTGCCCAGGTCCAACGCACCGAGAACGCAGCCTGCCCAGCTTTCCTTCACCCCGGCGCCGGGATACCACGAGGCCTGGAAACTTCAGCAGCGGAAGACGCGCGCCAAGCCCCGGGCGAGGACCTCTCCTCCTCCGCCACCACCCGTCTTCGAGATCTCAACCCGAAACCGCTTCGCTCCTCTCCGCGAGACGGCACACGACGCGCTGGTCATCGGAGACTCCATTGTCCGGCACGTGCGTGCTACCACAGCTAAAGGTAAGGCGTACACGCGCTGTTTACCTGGTGCACGTGTTCTTGATGTTGCTGCACAGGTGCCTGCGGCCCTGAGGAAGAACATTCGAGCTGTGGTTCTCCATGCTGGCACCAACGACATCAGGCTGAGGCAGACGGAGATCCTAAAGAAGGACTTCAGGAGCCTGGTTGAGAAGGTCCGCAGCACATCACCCACAACAAAGATCGTCGTATCTGGACCACTTCCGACATTTCAGAGAGGAATCGAGAGGTTCAGTAGATTATTTGCCTTCAATGAATGGTTACAATCTTGGTGTCAACAACAGAGATTACCCTTTGTTGATAACTGGAATGTTTTCTGGGAGCGTCCTAGGCTCTACCGCACAGATGGCCTGCACCCTAGCAGAGCTGGAGCAGCGGTCCTCTCTGACAACATCTCCAGGACATTACGAACCATCTGACTTGCGGTAAGTCATACCTCAGATTCTTTAGATATCAGCCACAATACAACCCACCATACTAATAGACGCACACACATAGCTTGTACTATAGAAACTGTGTCTATTCCCCGATTAGTGAGAAAAAAGAATAAATTCGTTAAATCCAGCCGAAACAATCTGGTAACCATTAAACCAGAAAAAGCCCAAATAAGTAATCGAAGTCTACCTCTAAAGTTTGGACTTCTCAACATTAGATCCCTTACGCTAAACCAACCGTCTGCTAGCTGCATAGAGTCGTCACTCAGGGTTCACTCTATTGAGACTGTGTCTGTTCCCCGAGCTAAAAACAAATTTAGAAAGACTCAGAAAGTCTGTTTTAGTAATTTAATTAGCATAAAGACCACAAACTTGGATCAGACTGAATGCGCAGCCGGCACCTCTGATCTGAAGCTAGGACTGTTAAATATTAGATCTCTCGCATCTAAAGCAGTTATAGTTAATGAAATTATCACAGATCAGGAGTTTGATATACTCTGTTTAACAGAAACCTGGATTAAACAGGACGAGTATGTAGCTCTAAATGAAGCTAGTCCTCCTGGATACAGCTACATACACCAGCCTCGGTTAACTGGTAGAGGAGGAGGCGTCGCAGTTATTCACAATGATAATTTGACTATTGTACAAAAACACGGACACAAATTTAATTCATTTGAAATTCTTTATAGTAACATAAGTGTATTTAACTATATTAAGTCAGCTCAGTCGATCCCGCTAATTGTCATTTACAGACCTCCAGGGCCGTACTCGGAATTTCTTAGTGAATTTGCAGATTTCCTCTCAAACCTAGTCATTTCTGTAGACAAAGTGTTAATTGCTGGAGATTTTAATATTCATTTTGAAAACCCAGAAGACCCTCTGAGAACTACATTTATGTCTATACTGGACTCGGTAGGAGTAAATCAGTGTGTAGTAGGACCCACTCATAAAGCAGGTCACACTTTAGATTTAATAATATTATTTGGATTAAGTATAAGAAATTTATTCACAATACCACTATCTGAAGTTATCTCAGATCACTATCTTGTCTCATTGCAAGTGTGTCACAATAATAATGTACACACAGCGCCGCGCTACCGTATGAAACGTACATTCACATCAACTACCAAACAGAGCTTTATCAGTAATCTCCCAGAGTTCCCAACTTCGATTAGATCACCGTCTGACCCCACAGAACTCGATCAGGCGACTGAATATTTAGAGTCGACATTTCGCTATACCCTAGATAATGTAGCTCCAGTCAAAAGAAAAATTATTAGAGATAAAAAACTTGCTCCCTGGTATAACGATCACACGCGCACTTTAAAACAGACCGCTCGGAAATTAGAACGTAAATGGCGTCAAACTAAATTACTAGTATTTCAAATAGCATGGAAGGAGAGCATCCTGAACTATAGAAAAGCTCTTAGTATAGCTAGATCAACATATCTCTCCACTCTTATAGAAGAAAATAAAAATAATCCTAGATTCTTATTTAATGCTGTAGCCAAATTAACCAGAAATAAGACCACTGCAGAAATCTCCACAACAACATCATGCAATAGTGAGGACTTCATGAACTTTTTTAATAATAAAATTGTAAATATTAGGCATAAAATTGAGGTTTTGAAACCGAACAATGTAATTGATGCAGATGTTAATCTAGCCATGTCAGACCAGAACCTAGAATACTTTACTCCCCTTGAAGAGAATGAACTAATTTCACTCATCTCTTCTTCAAATTCATCAACCTGTATATTAGATCCTGTACCGACACATTTTCTTAAACAGATAGTACCAGCAATAATAGAACCCCTGTTGAGAATAATTAATTCTTCACTCAGCATTGGATATGTTCCAAAATCTTTTAAATTAGCAGTTATCAAACCAATAATTAAGAAACCTGACCTCGACCCCTGTCAGCTGTCCAGTTACAGACCAATATCAAACCTCCCCTTTATCTCTAAGATCCTGGAAAAGATAGTAGCGGAGCAGCTATGCTCATATATACATAGGAATGGCATACATGAACTGTATCAGTCAGGATTTAGGCCTCATCACAGTACAGAGACGGCGCTCGTTAAAGTAGTAAATGATATTCTATTGGCCTCTGATCAGGGTTGTGTAACTATGCTTGTATTACTTGACCTCAGTGCAGCTTTTGACACTGTTGATCACGCTATTCTTCTTCACAGATTAGAAAATGTAGTGGGAATTAAGGGTACAGCCCTCTCCTGGCTCAGATCCTATCTGACCCATCGTTATCAGTATGTAGACTTAAATGGTGATTATTCTGCATGTTCTCTAGTGGAGTTTGGCGTTCCGCAGGGTTCAGTTTTAGGTCCACTGCTTTTTTCCCTTTACATGCTTCCTCTGGGCAACATAATCCGTAAGCATGGTATTAGTTTTCATTGTTATGCTGATGATACACAGTTATATGTCTCAGCAAAACCTGATGAGAAAAAACAGCTTACTAAAATTGAGCAATGTGTGCAGGACATAAGAAATTGGATGCTAACTAACTTCCTTCTGCTAAATCCGGATAAGACAGAAGTTCTAGTCATAGGACCGCATACAGCTAGGAGTAAAATTTTAGATCATACCGTAACTTTAGATGGCCTTTCTGTTCCATCAAATGCAACAGTGAAAGACCTTGGTGTGATTATTGATTCCAGCCTTTCATTTGAAGCACATGTAGATAATATTACCAGGATAGCATTCTTTCACCTCAGAAATATTGCCAGAATAAGAAATTTATTGTCGCTAAACGACGCAGAAAAACTAGTTCATGCTTTTATCACCTCTAGGTTGGACTATTGTAATGCCTTACTGTCTGGTTGTTCAGCTAGATGCATAAATAAGCTTCAGCTAGTCCAAAATGCAGCAGCGAGAGTCCTCACCAGAACCAGAAGATATGAGCACATCACCCCTATCTTATCTTCACTCCATTGGCTCCCTGTGAAATTTCGCATTGATTTTAAAATACTACTCTTGACATATAAAGCATTAAATGGTCTCGCGCCGCAGTACCTGAGCGAACTGCTAGTGTCTTACGATCCGCCACGCCTACTTCGATCAAAGGATGCAGGCTGCTTGTCAGTACCGCGTATTATGAAAAATACAGCTGGGGGCAGAGCTTTTTCTTACAAAGCCCCAAAGTTATGGAATAGTCTTCCAAATAGTGTTCGGGACTCAGACACAGTCTCAGTGTTTAAGTCCAGGCTAAAAACCTATTTATTTAGCCAAGCATTTTTTTAAATAGATTTGCCATAGGTAAAGGAGCAGATCTGGGGGACTCATGGACGTAGAGTATTATGGTAAACTGGTATGTTTGGATGCTGTCTTCCTCACTCACCATACCTAACTGCCATCTCTTCTCTTCTTCTCTTTACCCCCCTCTTTCTTTTTCCTCTCTCCTCCTGTCCCCCCCTTTTCACTCTTTCTCTCTCTCTCTGTCGAGCTACACATGTCGTTCCTGAGCTGCCAGTGATCCAGACTCCCTCTGCCCTCCGGACCTGTCTGACCCATCCTGGTGCCCCGCTTCTGGCTGAAGATCTCGTCACATGGATGCCCCGTGTGTCTCTCTGGGATGCGTCTGGTGTCTGGGAATGATCCTCTCTACCTAGAAAATGGTTCTGGCCTTGACTGGTGTTGGCAACTGTTTCTCTGGGGACTTGACAGTTCGATAGTTCATGACTGGAACTTCTTACAAGTCTACCTGGGTCTTCAATAACTACCTGGACTCCATATTAACATCAATTAACATCAGCTATTATAGCTGAACTGCCTCCCACCCTACACACTGTATAAATGCAGATCATTTACTGCTTTTTGTTTCACCCAAATGAGGATGGGTTCCCTGTTGAGTCTGGTTCCTCTCAAGGTTTCTTCCTCTTACCATCTCAGGGAGTTTTTCCTTGCCACTGTCGCCCTCGGCTTGCTCACCAGGGACAAACTGACCATTTTGATTCATACAAATTCACATTTCATACAAACCTAAATAATTCTTTTGACTATGTAAAGCTGCTTTGCGGCAATGAAAATTGCTAAAAGCGCTATACAAATAAAATTGAATTGAATTGAATTGAATCCCCAAAGACATCATTTCAACCTCAGCACACCCACCAATAAGCAACGCCGTAATTCCTTTCGCTGAAGGCGAACCAACGAGAACAACTCTCACGTAACGCAAGTAAACAAACAAAGCTTCATAACTTGTAAAAAAGTGGTGCTCGATTCATAACTAAACTGTAGGATTAAACCCAAGGCTCTGCTCTTGTAACTTTCTCAGGTCTAGTAAACCGTACTAGAAAAAGAAATTAACTTTCACACTCCAAACTGTTTGTATGTTCGTGTGTGTGTGTTAAAGTAGCGTAGTTTCATGTATCGTAGATTAGTCAAATAAATTCTTGTTTCTTTATAAAGAACTGTTGTCTTAGTCATGTATTTGAAAGTGTAAACATTTACCCAGGTTTCACGTTATCTTGCTCATAACTGGTAAATACCAGATTTTGTATTATCATCGTTGGCCACGGGATAAGTAGAATTGGTAAGATACCCTAAATCATGCTAAACGTTTATGAAGTCTATGCTATAAATCTTAAATCAGTTTAATAAAATTAACCCGAATACTTAAGGATTCGATTCACCTCTAACCCAGAGCTGAAACCCTACATATTTAATATTTAATGATAAACACTTTTATTCTTTAACGTCCCTACATATGTTCATGAATATGATTTTATAATAACTTGTGTTCTGTATATTTTCCTCACCTCAGTGTGTTCAGTGTACAGTCTGGATCCTGTAGTAAATCAGTGAGCAGCTTCACTCCTGAGTCTCCAGGGTCGTTCCCTCTGAGATCCAGCTCTATCAGGTGAGATGATTTCAGAGCTTCAGCCAGAGCAGTGTATCCTTCCCCTGTTATACTGCAGTCTGAAAGTCTACAGAGAAAACAAAATCATTATATAAACTTATCCATTTGTCTGTGAGCAGACTCATCACTGATGTCACTGTACTGTGTAAAATAAATAAAAAACATTGTGAGATTAATTAGTGAGGTATATCACCATATTATAATGATGGTGACAAGAACACAAGAATTAATGAATTACTGTGCAGATACATCTTCCTCTGTAATGTGCGTTTCTTAATTGTATACCCTTTATGTAAAGTCTATGTAATAGGAGAGACAAACCAACCTCAGTGTCTCCAGTTTACAGTTTGGACTCTTCAGTCCAGCACAAAGCAGCTTCACTCCTGAGTCCTCCAGAGGATTCCTGCTCAGATCCACCTCAGTCAGCTTGGAGGATTCTGAGCTGAGAACTGTGTGTAAAGTCGAGCAGCTTCTCTCTGTCAGGTTACACTCACTGAGTCTAAAAGTAGAAAATGTCAGAGGAGCTTAAAAAAACTGTTTTAAACATTAATTGTTGAAGTATATGCAGATCACTGCTGTTTCTCGTCTATAGAATACATTAGCTCTTTAACACACACTACATCACATAGTATCACCTGATATCAGATGTTGGTATTGAATAGTTTTTTAACATAAAATAGCTCAGTATCAGACTGATGTCCAACACCAGTATCAGTACCAATGCAGTCATATTTAGAATAAAATAAATTACTAAGAGTAGATCGACATTTGCTGTAAAATCCAATCAGAACAGTTTTACTTACAGAGCTGTTGTGGCTTCCTGTACGACTGGCAGCAGTCTCTTAAAGCATTCATCTGATCTTATGAACTTCTGAAGCATAAACACTTCAAGATCCTCCTCTGACGTCAGTAACACAAAGACCAGAGCAGACCACTGAGCAGGTGAGAGTTCAGCTTCAGAGAGACGTCCTGAGCTCATGTAGCTTTGGATCTCTTTCACTAGTGAATCATCATTTAACTCATTCAGACAGTAGAACAGATTAATTAATCTCTCTGGAGATGGATTTTGTTCAAACTTGAACTTGATGTACTCGACCGTGTCCTTTTGGTAGTCAGAACTGCTTCCTGTGTATGACAGCAGACCTCCAATGAGCTTCTGATTAGACTCCACTGAGAGACCCAGAAGGAAGCGAAGAAACAAGTCCAAGTGTCCGTTCTCACTCTGTAAGGCCTGGTCCACTGCACTCTTGAGGAACTCAGACATTTCTGACTTATTGAAAAGACCAGACAGATCAGTGGTTTGTTTTATTGTTGTCTTTTTGTCGAGGAAGCAGAGAAATGTGTATAAAGCAGCCAAAAACTCCTGAACACTCAGATGCACAAAGCTGAACATCTTCCCCAGGTAAAGTCCAGACTCGGTTCTGAAGATCTGAGTACACACTCCTGAGTACACTGCCACTTCTTTAACATCAATGCCACACTCTTTCAGGTCTTCTTCATAGAACATGAGGTTTCCTTTCTCTAGCTGTTGGAAAGCCAGTTTTCCCAAAGCCAGGATACTCTCTCTGGTCTGGGGAAGATCAAGGTCACATTTCTGCTGGTACTTTTGGTCCTTGTGTTTGATCTGAAAGACCAGGAAGTGTGTGAACATTTGAGTCAGAGTCTTGGGGATCTCTCCACTCTCTGTTTCATTCAACATTCTCTCTAGAACAGAGGCTGATATCCAGCAGAAGACTGGAATGTGGCACATGATGTAGAGGCTTCTGGAAGACTTCATGTGTCTGATGATTTTATTGGCCAGGCTCTGATCACTGATCTTCTTCCTGAAGTACTCCTCTTTCTGAGCATTACTGAATCCTCGTACCTCTGTTACCTGGTCTACACACTCAGGAGGAATCTGATTGGCTGCTGCTGGTCGAGTGGTGATCCAGAGGCGAGCAGAGGGAAGCAGGTTCCCCTTGATGAGGTTTGTGAGCAGCACATCCACTGAGGCTGACTCTGTCTCATCACACAACATCTCATTCTTCTGGAAATTTAGAGGAAGTCGACACTCATCCAGACCATCAAAGATGAACAGAACTTTGTAGACATTACTGTCTATTACATCCAAGTCCTTAAGTTCAGGGAAAAACTGATGAAGAAGCGAAATCAAACTAAAGTTTTCCTGCTTTATCAAGTTAAGTTCTCTAAAGGGAAGAGGAAACAGGAAGAGGATGTCCTGATTAACTGTCCCTTCAGCCCAGTCCAGAATGAACTTCTGCACAGAGACAGTTTTTCCAATTCCAGCTACTCCTTTAGTCAGCACACTTCTGATGCACTTGTCTTTAAAGAGCTCATTACATTTGATGGGTGTCTCCTCTACTGCTGGTCTCCTGGACATCGTCTCAAGCTGTCTCACCTCATGTTCATTATTGACGTCTCCACTCCCTCCCTCTGTGATGTAGAGCTCTGTGTAGATCTGATTCAGAACTGTTGATGTCCCATGCTGTGAGACTCCTTCATTAATTCTTTTACATTTATCTAGAAGTTTGGATTTGAGCTTCCGCTGATACACAGAGGCCAGCTCTAACAAACAGGAGAAATGTGATGTCATTATTTTTATGTACATATAATACATAAATACATAAAATCAATACTGATCAAAAAAAGGATTCATTTCTAATAAATACATAAAAACAAACAGACATTTTAAGAATCAAATTTAAAATTCTAATTAAAATTTTTATCCGTCAAATACACGACCAGACACAGTATGATATGTAGTGAAATGTTTACACGATTTTTTGTGACTTAAAGAGAAAATAAGAGAGGCAAATGCCAGTAAAAAAAGAATGTAAAATATAAAATCTACAATATGTAGTAATTTTGTTACAATAAAATAAAGTATAAAGTAGAAATATGTAAAAATGTAAAAAATATGAAGTGAATAAATAAACTGTATAAAGTAGATGGAATGTGTAATGTGTGAAACAGCAGCAGTGTGTGTGGTCATGGAGTGTGAAATGAAATGAGCAGCAGTGGTATTGTCCATCTTTAAAGTTCAATAGTGGTCCTCATTTATATGTAAACAGAACGAGAAATGTGCAACATATATGTTCTGTGTGCTGCAGTTCTGTGTAAATGTTTAAATGTTCAGTCTGGTTGGTTTTTGTTGAGCTCCAACACGTGTGAAGGAAACATAGCAAGTCCAATCAGTTGAGTCCTATGTGGAGTTCTGGTTGAGAGCCTGTATAGCCTGCGTGAAGAAGCTCCTCCTCAGTCTCTCTAGGATTATCTCTACTACTAATTCATTTGTTTACAAAAAAATCTTATTAATGTGAATAAAATGTATCAGTATAATTATATAGACCAGAAGACCAGTCTGTCTCCTTTATAGAATTTATAGAATATTTTAATAATCTAAAACTCTTACTGATCTGCAGTTTTTGAGCGAGGTCTTCCTGCTTCATGTTCTTCAGGAGGTGTAGTGTGATCTTCAGCACACCCTCTCTAACACAGTCCTCCTCCTCCTCCTCCTCCTCAGAGCATGCTGGGTAATCAGCACTAAGTAGGTTCTTGAATCTGTTCAAGTTGTTTTTCAATAATGTGATAAATTTGTGCTCCAGCTCCTGATGAAAAACATAATGAAATAAAATTGAAAAAAGAACGTTACATATTGTGATAACATGTGATTTTATTGTTCTGCTGAATTCTAGATTCTGATTGGTCAGAGGGTGTTGATGAACAGCAGCTCTGACTCTAGTGCAGCTACAAATCAAAGCTTTATATTAATGCTGTCTTTCTAATACGTCATTGTTTCTATAGTAACGACTCATTCACAGAGACCTGTATGGTGGATTTACTACATAAACACTAAACAGTGTTCAGGCTGATGATTGATATTGTGAAGTTTCTTTAAGTACAGGTTTATTTAGCATGTATGGAAGGAGCCTCAGCATTAATGCTTTGTAACCGTCAAAGTTAAAGCTGTGACTATTTTATTCCCACATGGGAAAGACTTTATGACAGAGGAGTTTACACTTTGGGGTAGAAACTATGACACTATTACAGCAGATAATTCTTTTATTATATATTTAATATTTTGGACAACTGCACATGATGTTAATCTAATTTTTAATTTTAAAAATAGCCCATAGCTAAATTATGAAGAAAAGTAACAATGCCTTATGTAATATTTGACTGTTTACACTTACACACACACACACACCTTGAATATGGACTCCAGTGAATTTCTGCAGATGATTTTCGAGCTCTGTTTTGTGATTCTGTGGATAAACAAACACTGTAAACGTTACATTTATAGCACCACACACTCACGACACAAATTCACTCAGTTGTATTTCTTAATGTTCCAGGTCTGTCAGATTTCTGTGCTGTTTCTTTATGATGCTGCACATTAATGCTTTAGATCAGTTGTCCATTTTAATAGGAACATCTGAACATCGACACATCTTTGCAGTTATCTAATCGGCCGATCATGTTGCAGCAGTACAGTTCATAAAATCATGTAAATACAGGACAGAAGCTTCGGGTAAAGCTCACACTGATCATCAGAACGAAGGAAATTTGTGATCTCTGTAACTATAACTGTGACATGGTTGTTGGTACCAGAATGACCTGTACAAAGTATTTCAGAAACTTATGATCTTGTGGGATTTTCACACACAACAGTCTTTGCAGTAGATACAGAATGATCCAAAAACATAAAGCATTGAGCTCTGCAGGATAAATAATGTGGAGGCAGTGGAGACTGACGTTTGTTTAGAAATAATAATTATGGCAGACAGCCCTTGGTTTTAAGTTAGAAAACTAATATAAGGAACGGGCTACAGTACATTTAATTATTCATGTTCAATTCAGTTGTGAAGCTGTTGAATAAAGCTAAGATCAAAAAACTTTTCAGTTATGACAACTTTGTCTTGTTTTTTTCAATTCAAGTTCAAGGTCTTAAAATTGTGATGAAAACAAAACAAAACAAAAAACATTAACATTGAATTAGGATACTTATAAAATTGTAATAATTACAGAATTGCAATATTAATTGAATCGACACCTAAGTATTGTAATAACATTGTAGCGGGTGATGTCTGGTGATTCCCAGGCCTACTGACGATGTCCCTGTACATAAAGTCATCTCCATGAAGACATGTTGTGTTAAGAGTGTGTTGGAGTGGAAGAACTCAGGTGTTCTGCACAGAGCCCTGACTGAACTCAACCCAAGTATGAGGAAGTCTAACCTGGACATTCTTGAAGATGATTGACAGCTGAAGGATTAAGTAAACTGATTCACTACACTTTATAGTTAAAAAAGCTGTTAATCTGTTTATAACAGATTAATAGGTATTATAACAAACAAACTAAATCACTGCTTCTCATCATGATGTTGATGATATTTTAAATTTAATACAAAATTTAACTTTCAAGAATCCATTTTATTTTACATTCGACAATCAATGAACAAATTTACATCAAATTTTTTAATCAATAAAAAAACTACCTTTCATGAGTGACTGTTCCCTCTTTAAAGTTGAATGGGTGTGGCATTGACTGGTCACTCTTAAAGGACACACAGCTGGATCCAGGAGACCTTGGCCTTATCTCAGTTCCACTAAAGAGTAAAGAGAAATGTCTTAGCATGTTTATCTTCTAAAGTCTCTAAATTTAACATACATTCTGCATCTGATGTTTATGTAAATCATGGTAACCGGTCCTGGTTTTTCAGCTTGATCAGCCTCGACCAATCACTTTGGATAAAACCGATTCTGTGCATGTGCACAAGCATCCGAGTGGCGCAACAGAAACACTTTTTATTGCATTACAATATCAAAAGTTGTGCACATTAAAACCCTCTGATCGACCTTTTTCTCCAAACTCTGAGCAAATTAGTCTCAAACCCACACATTACACACACTTACACTTACAGGCTTACACTGGCTCAAGACTGTGGAGGTGTTTGAGGCAGTAAAATGTTGCCATTTTTAATAACCCTACAGGTAGTACACTCTAAACTATTCACACATCACCATCCTGTGTGGCAGGAGTGAATTATTAGTGACGTTTGTTTAAAAATAATTATTATGGCAGACGGCCCTTGGTTTTAAAATGAGGAAACTAATATTAGGAACGAGCTACATTCATGTTCAATTCAGTTGTGAAGCTGTTTAATAAAGCTAAGGTCAAAAAACTTTTCAGTTATGACAACTTTTTGTCAAGTTTTTTTCAAGTCAAGTTTAAGGTCTTAAAATTGTGATGAAAACAAAACAAAACAAAAAACAATAAACATTAATTTAGGGTACTTATAAAATTGTGATAATTACAGAATTGCAATATTAATTGAACATCTAAGTATTGTGATAACATTGTAGCGGGCGATGTCTGGTGATTCCTAGGCCTACTGATGATGCCCCTGTACATAAAGTCATCTCCATGAACACATGTTGTGTTAAGTGTGTGTTGGAGTGGAAGAACTCAGGTGTTCTGCACAGAGCCCTGACTGAACTCAACCCAAGTATGAGGAAGTCTAACCTGGACATTCTTAAAGATGATTGACAGCTGAAGGATTAAGTAAACTGATTCACTACACTTTATAGTTAAAAAAGCTTTTAATCTATTTATAACAGATGAACAAGTATTATAACAAACAAACTAAATCACTGCTGCTAATCATGATGATGATGATGATATTTTAATTTTAATATAAAATTGAACTTTTAGGAGTCCATTTTATTTTACATTAGACAATCAATGAACAAATTTACAAAAAAATTTTCAATCAATGAAAAAACTACCTTTCCTGAGTGACTGTTCCCTCTTTAAAGTTGATAAAGAGTGGCAATGAGTGGTCACTCTTAAAGGACACACAGCTGGATTCAGAAGACCTTGGCCTTATCTCAGTTCCACTAAAGAGTAAAGAGAAATGTCTTAGCATGTTTATCTTCTAAAGTCTCTAAATTTAACATACATTCTGCATCTGATGTTTATGTAAATCATGGTAACTGGTCCTGGTTCTGGTCACACAGAATTTCTTACCAGGTGTTTTTTTTTCTTTTTTTTCCCTAAATTGCTAATCTAAACTACTTACCTTTTCATCTCTCCCAGCTCCTCTTCTAGACTCTTTTCAGACGTCATTTTCTCACACTCCGCTGACATTATTTTAGAAAGTCAAACTTCTTATAGCATAAATTAAGGTTAATCCTGGTGAGTAAAAAATCAGAGATTAGGAAATTACTAATATAAATATCCAATTCCTTCACAGTATCATGTAAATACAGATGTTCACTCTCTCCAACAGCCTGATGGAGCTCAAATGATATGAAAGTTTCAATAAACTAAGCCTTTGTAAAGAGATATTTTATATAGTGTTAAATATAAAGATCAAGATTCTTTGTTAATATGAGTAAATACAAAAATATATACTGTAGGTACAAACTGCATGAGAATATCGTGTTTCTATCACATGAAGGTTTATCAGTCAAAACAGAAACATTAAAAAATCATTATGAGGAGTTCTGATCTGACATTTCTGCATTTTACTCTAAAATGGCACTTTGTGTGTGTGTGTGTTATAAAATCAGGAAGTGGCATTGTGTTTATGGGTTTATTGCTGATTATTTTGTTTGTGAAAAGAAGAAAAATGTAGTGGAAATATGTCATGAATTGTTAGAATGAATATTAATGTGATTCTCACTTTAACAAATAACAACTGTAAACTTTAGACATCTGTAAGAAACACCAGAGGACACACACACACCTGTTTATTTCCCTCAGGTTTAGTTACTGCATTAACACTGTGTTATCCACATTTTTTTTATAGTAAAGTGTGTAATGTTTAGACAGAATTTATCTTCATTCAGTAAATAATTCTAACACTCACACATTACAGATTTATGTTCATGTACTCACTGTTATTACTCCCAGCAAATAACTTCATGTTTTTCTCGCCACAAAAACAACCTTCAGACTTTCACTTTTACTTTGTACTAGTCTCCTTCTCGTCTCTCTCTCTCTCTCTCTCTCTCTCTCTCTCAGACACGTGATGACACTATGTCAGGATAGTGCAGAGGACTGCAGACATGTTTCTGACTCTATACCCAGCCGGATCCAGCGGGTTTCCTAATATTACTGACATTTTATGGCACCACAGGAGCCCATGGAAAACCATTTGCATTGCTATACAGTGATTTATTTGTTGTGTCCCAACACAATATTAACACTAACCACCACATATTGACACCAGAGTTTTCAGCACAAGGCAGGATTTCATCAAAACAGTACAGTACAAGTAACATTTTGGTATTTACTTTCTACGGGTCCTGTGAGGGGACACATGCACGGTACCTGTAATCACTCCTTGGCTAACTGTTTCTCTCCAGGTTTATTCCAGAGTACCACTGCAAAAAAGCAGTAAGCAGTAATTTATAAACTTACTCTAGAATTGTCAAGCAACGATAACAACTCAGATAGTAAGGTGATATTCACACAGCATTGTCTAACAAAACCCATTCCTAACATTAACAAAGTTTAATTAACAAAATCCATGAAAATATTGTGGCGTGGGTGGGGTTTGACAGACGACCATCATGCTTTGCGGGAGGGGTTATGATGTGTTCACCGTGTTGGGGAAAGGTGTTTGGGGTAGTGGCTTCGGCCAGGTTGTGTGTGTGTGTGGGTAGATGTCTGTTTAGTGACTGTAGGATGTGCTGTTGCTCAATAAAGTACTCCCAGCCATTTTGCATTGGGCAGCCAGGAAGCTAACTTGTCTCTCCAAGTTCTGTTGAGCGGTAAAAACGCTACATTTGGTGTCAGAAGTGGGATGGAGAGTAACGGCTTAGAGCGCACCCCAGAGCAAGCAACAGCTCCGTGCGCCGTCAGCCGGCGAGGCGACCTGCAGCTGCACCTGCCGTCCTACAACGGCGCTATCACGCCCCACGCATTCATCGCCCAGGTGGAGCTAGCCGCTGACTTCGCGGGCTGGTCCCCGGCGGAAACAGCCGTCCGGGTGGCCCTCTCGCTGGAGGGCGAAGCACTCCGGGCGTTGGAAGACCTTCGTCCGGATGAGCGGAAGGACTGGGCGAAGTTGCGGGACTCGCTCCACTTCCGGTTCGGCGCGAATGACCGTAACGAGGCCGCGTGCGAGGAGCTGGCAACCCGCGTGCGGAGCGCCTCCGAGCCACTAGGGGCGTTCGCCATGGACCTGAGATCTCTCGCACGCCGGGGCTACCCGGAATTCGGGCCCGTCCAGCAGGAAGAGCTAGCACGGCGTGCGTTCCTGCGGGGAATTCGGCCGTCGCGGCTTCGCGAGCACATCCGGTTGGCGGCACCGGCTTCCCTGTTTGAGGCGCTGCGCGAAGCCGAGCGCGCAGAGCCCATCATGGCAGACCACCACGGCGAGAGAGCCGAGCGTTTTCCCGTGGCTCGGGGCCGCTCGGTAGTTGAACCTAGCCGGGGACAGGGCTACCCGTCGCGGCTAGGCCTCGACTTAGCCTCCGAGATTCCGCGACCACGCCGAGGCCAGGGACTGACGGATTACCGCTGCGACGTTCTCAGGCCTGAGGACAACGTACTCCAGCAGCCGTTAAAACTAGCCGAGGAGAAGCCGCCTCCTACAGCCGTCTTTGCTTCCCCAACGGCCGGGTTCAACTTCCGGTCAGGACGCGTAGGAAATCGCGCGGGTGTCTACGTGAACTGTGGCCTGGACAACGTTTCGCTACGGGCGCTCGTGGACACTGGCTCTACGGTTTCGCTGCTGCGCTGGGGAGTATTAGATCAAGGCGAGCGCGGTTGTATTGGCAAGTAGAGCTCGCCCCGGAAGCACGACCAAAAACCGCGTTCTCGATCGGTCAAGGGCTATGGCAATTCCGGCGCATGCCGTTCGGCCTCTGTAACGCGCCAGCGACGTTCGAACGGTTGATGGAGAAAGTGTTGACGGATATTCCTCGCAACCGTTGTGTCGTTTACCTGGACGATTTATTGGTGCACGGCAAGGAGTTTGAGGTCGCGCTAGCTAACTTACGTGAAGTATTTTTGGCTATCAGGCGGGCGAATTTGCGGCTCAACCCCAAAAAGTGCCAGCTGTTGCGGCGGGAGACGGGTTTTCTAGGACACGTAATTAGTGCTAGAGGTATTGCCACCGATCCAGCAAAAATTGCGGCCGTGCAGAATTGGCCTGAACCGCTAAATGTGTCACAACTGCGCACCTTCCTCGGGTTAGCCTCTTACTATCGCCGGTTTGTGAAGGATTTTGCCACAATCGCCAGTCCGCTGCACGGGCTCACAAGAAAGAATCAGCCGTTTCGCTGGGACAGGGTGCACGCGCGTGCTTTTACTCGGTTACGGGAAGCTTTGGTCACGTCGCCCGTTCTCGGATATCCTGATACATCTCGTATGTTTATCCTCGACACGGACGCAAGCGATGTAGGGCTGGGGGCCGTCCTGTCTCAGGTTTCCGAGGGTAAAGAGCATGCTATAGCTTACTTCAGCCGCGCGTTGTCAGGACCGGAGAGGAACTACTGCGTCACCCGGCGAGAGCTGCTAGCGGTCGTCGCGGCACTTAAACATTTTAGGCCGTATTTATACGGGCAATCCTTCCTGCTGCGGACCGATCACGCTTCGCTGATGTGGCTGCTTAGTTTTAAAGAGCCCGAGGGGCAGTTAGCGCGATGGCTCGAGCGGTTGCAGGACTACCATTTTACCGTTCAGCACCGAGCGGGAAAACAACATGCCAACGCCGATGCTTTATCCCGCCGGCCGTGCAGCAAAGAGCGTTGTCGGCACTGCGAGCGGGTGGAGGAGCGCGTGGGTGATCGCGACATCGAACACTCTCCGACCCCCGTGAAGCCGAATGTTCTCCCTGCGCAGTCCTCCGGAGCCCCTGTCGGTAACCAGCCGTCCGATCCGGTGTGCAGCCGAGTTACTGCGTCGCGTAAACTATCGCCTGTAGCCGTTTCGCCTGTGCCCCAGATGGACTGTGATCAGTTAACTGCCGAGCAGGAGAAGGATCCGGCGCTGCAGCGGGTGCTGGGGTGGGTTAACGCGGGCCAGAGACCGGATTATGCCGCGGTTGCTCACCTGGGGCCCGAGGAAAAAGCTCTCCACTCCCAGTTCAACAGACTAGTGTTGCGGGGAGGTTTACTCTACCGTCACTGGGAACGACCATGCGGCGCTGGCGAATCTTTTCAGCTGCTGGTGCCGCGGAATCTGCGGTCACGAGTGTTGGGAATGGTACACGGGCATGCGGGTGCGGGACACTTCGGAGTCACTAAAACGCTGCGGCGGTTGCGCGCTTGCTTCTACTGGCCGGGCTGCCACACGGATAGTGAACTCTTTGTGCACAGATGCGACGTCTGCACGGCAAAAAAGGGACCTACCCAGCGCTCGCGGGCACCTCTGCAAGACTTTCGGGTGGGGGCACCTATGGAGCGTATGGGCGTGGACATTCTTGGGCCGTTTCCTATCTCCGATCGTGGGAACCGGTATGTGCTAGTGGCCATGGATTATTTCACCAAGTGGCCGGAGGCGTTTGCTGTCCCTGACCAGAGCGCTTCCACGACGGCTCGAGTGCTGGTGGATGAGGTGTTCTGCCGATTCGGCGCCCCGGAGCAGTTGCACAGCGATCAGGGGCGTAACTTCGAGGCGGAGGTGTTTGCGGCGGTGTGCGAGCGCCTCAGGGTGAAAAAGACCCGCACCACGCCCTCTCATCCGCAGAGTGATGGCCTCATGGAACGCTTCAATCGCACGCTCACCACCCAACTCGCCGTGCTTACCAGCGATCGTCAAAAGGATTGGGACGAACATTTGCCTCTCGTGCTTTGGGCTTATCGCACAGCAGTGCAGGAGTCCTCACAGCTGACGCCAGCTGCGTTAATGTTCGGTCGCGAGTTGCGCACGCCCGTGGACCTTGTGTTCGGTTCCCCCCCACAGGTGGATTTACCCACGAAGCCGGGGTTGGATTATTTTTTTGTACTGAAAGACAAACTGTTCCGTGTCCATGAGTTGGCACGTAGACACTTGGCGGACGCTGGTGTTAAGCAGCGCCGCGTGTATGACACTCGCAGCCAGGGGCGAGACTTTGCTGCTGGGGAGCAGGTGTGGGTGTATTCCCCCGGAAGAAAAAGGGGGCTCTCCTTTTTCTTCCGGGGGAATAAGCTCATGTCTCACTGGGTGGGCCCCTGCACAGTCATTGCCCAGCTCTCCGATGTAGTCTACCGGGTGCGGTTGACGGGGCGGTCGCGAGTGGTCGTGCTCCACCGAGACCGTCTCGCTCCCTATCGGCCCAACGCCAGTGAAACATTAAACTCTGTGGAGGCCGGTCCGCCTCGGGAGGGGGGCTGCACCCCTCCTTCCCCCGCGGAAGGACTCCGGCGTTCACAACGCCAGCGCCGGCCACCGTCACGCCTCCAGGACTGAGTTCGCCATGGTGACCGGGGACGGTCACAGCTCGGGTGGGGGCAGTGTGGCGTGGGTGGGGTTTGACAGACGACCATCATGCTTTGCGGGAGGGGTTATGATGTGTTCACCGTGTTGGGGAAAGGTGTTTGGGGTAGTGGCTTCGGCCAGGTTGTGTGTGTGTGTGGGTAGATGTCTGTTTAGTGACTGTAGGATGTGCTGTTGCTCAATAAAGTACTCCCAGCCATTTTGCATTGGGCAGCCAGGAAGCTAACTTGTCTCTCCAAGTTCTGTTGAGCGGTAAAAACGCTACAATATAAATGCTCGAGTTACTCACATGTCGGCACTAAAGTAAGCCCTAAACACATTTTCACAAACTCGACAGCCTGCTAAGGATAAACTTTATGCATTGCTTTTGGTAGTACAACCTTTATAAATAAAATACTGTCAAGAAAATAAAGAAAAAGGTTTAAGTTACTGTTTGTTTGTTGGTGCAGATGCCAATAATCGCAGAGTTAAAGACGAAGGACTTCCTCGTGTGGCCTCTTCAGAATAAAAGTTTTATACTGTAAATACATAATGACGTTTGCAGCAAGTTCCTATATACTTGACTGAAAATTATCTTTTAAATTGCTGCTGCTACACAAAACAAATTACTTCGATAGAAGAGTAATGAGATTTGATCAGCTTTGCACTTATACACTCCAATCAGTTTCCAAACAAATACTGAAATGTATCGTTATTTAAAACATTAGCAAATAGGACTAGACCTCAATGCATTGCAAAATACAGAAGATAACAGCAACAGGTATCCAAGGTGTTTATGTCACCAGGGTAACGCATTGAGTAAAAGATGTATGTGCTAACATCGTCACATGGAGTTTCGTTTAGAGGAATTTTGTCCAGGGAAGTTCCCTTAAAGCAGTGATGCTCAACTCTGGTCTTGGACGACCACCTGCCCATCTTACAGTGGTGGCCAAAAGTATTAGGACAGCATATAGTATGGCTTGTATTTTATTGATGGAGCAAATTTATGCACAAAAAATGCATTGGGAATCTTAAGTTCTGTCCCAAAAAAAATTCTGTACATGATATTAAGGAAGCCATCAAGCAGGGACGGACTGAGTGAGTGACGCCAGAGTACTGCAGACATCTTTCTGACTTCGGATCCAGCAGGTTCTAAAAAATGAATGACTACATAAATGAATGACTACAAAACAATCCAAGATATCCAAGATGGCGCCGGTGAGGTCGGCTGCCGTCACGACTGCTCTGACCACCTTTATTTACGTTTACATCCTGGAGCAGTGCACAAAGACACTTTAATAACCTCTGCACAAAGACACTTTGTTCTATGCATATTTGCACACCCAGTACAGTATATTTCAAATTGTACAGTATATTTCTATTTTTATGTACATTATATTTCTATTTTTATTTTTAGTTCTATTTTTCCCAGTTTAATTTAATTTTTCTATTTAATTTTTCTATCGTATTTCTTTTATTCATATTTATTTCTTATTTGTAAATTTTAATTCTCTTTTAGGGTCAATGGCAGTTGTATAATGCATTTCACTACATTTCGTACTGTGTATGACTGTGTATGTGACAAATAAAATTTGAATTTGAATTTGAATTTACATACTAAATTATATTTATTATATAAAATAAAACTGACTGTTGTATTTGAAAATTATTCTTATTATCCTGATCTTGTCGCTATTTATTTTTTTTTTTTTTAAATCATTAAAACATTAAATTTTACTTTCGTCTCAATACTTTTGGCCAACACTGTAGTGTTTTCCTGCTTTTTACTGATGAAAATAATTATTATTACAGAAAAATTAGACAAAATTTGTATTAAAGCAACTACACCATTTTGTTTAAAACCTTGGTTTGACACTGATGTCTTCATTAGGACTCAGCTGTCTAATGGATGTGAAAGCTCACATGTCTCAAACTAAGATATACAATTATTTAAGCAAGTCATTATTATGACAAATTATTTTAAAGAAAGCAATTATAAACTAAAATATAACTTTTTTTTTTAGAAATATTATGGAAGTTGATTAATTTAATTAACTTAATTTAATTGATAATCAACCTAAGGCTTAGGCTCCGTGGTGTATGCCTCCCGTCACTCCCAGGTCTCTTCCATAAGAAACTCCTCGCTAACCATTGTCTCCACAAAAAGAAACAGGAGGAAATCTCAACCGACATCTGTCACGCAGCGAAAGTAACTTTTGAATAAAGACTTGCATTATATGACTCTTCATCTCCTAATGATCTTTCTGAAAATAAACACAGCTCATCCTTATACTTACCATCGTGTGAGAGTTTGTCTTTGTTACACATGTAAACTTTATGTTCTGGGCACTAAGACGAGAATTGTTGGGCTGCTTTAAGGCCTACAGAGAGATCTGTTTTTGTGATTATAAACACCTGATGTGAAGTTAGCCTTGTGTGGTGAATAGGACGGGGTTGAGATTTTGAAGTTACTGAATTTTTTTTCTCACAGATTTGGTGGTTTCTTAGATTTTTATCACATACGTTTCCTGTCAATGATATAATCCATTATGGTAATTCTAAGGAAAAATGTGTGTTAGTTTTATTTTGCTAATAAGCATGACATTCTTGGTCTACTTATAACCAGTTTTTAAAAAAAAAACTACAGTTCTACATGATCAGAATCTCTATAAAATAGATCCAAAGACAAAAAGAAAGAAAGAAAGAAAGAAAGAAAGAAAGAGTCTATTTTTACCTGAACCTGGATTTTGGCAGCCTGAATTTGTGAGGTTTTAAAATAATGATGATATTTTTAACAATTAATTGCTGTTTGGAATTTATTTAAGTACTAAACATACAGTCAGCCTCTTGTCCATGTCTCTCCTCGCACAGTCTGATTAGGAGAAAAATATATTAGTAAAATGATCTTCAGTTATCTTAACTATCCTAAATACAGTAACATTAACATTTATCAGCTACAGGATAACTTTAATGTCCTCAATACCTTCATACCGACATCAAGTATCTTATTACACACATTATGTCGTTATTTAACTCTGTGTATTAGTCATTCTAACTGATTATAAATGTCCTACTTGTTTTATAAAGCTGAGGGGAAAAAACTTCAAAACTTCTCTGCCACAAAATCAATTAAAACACCAGAATCTTTCAAATATTTTCACAATTTGTGAGAAAAAAACTAAGATTTATTTTTCTCTCTTCTCTATACAGTGCTTTAACTCAGAGCCGGCCAAAGGGGCCACCAAGGGGCCCCCGAGAGTATAATTTATATAGGTTTAATATTTCAGTTGATATCATATTGGTAATGAAATCCATTATTTAATTTAAAAAACATTATTATATAAAACAATATTATTTTAACTGGCTGCTGCAGGATGCATGCACAGTTGGAGTATGAGCCATACGATGCCTGAGGTAAGTTAACTTAAATTTATTGAAGAAGCCGTGTCACTGCAGCAAAACAATTAATAACGTCACAAAAAAGGACATATCTTTCTGGTGCAGAGAAATCCTTTGTGCAAAGGATGAGACAAAAATTATGATGCATAATAAAAAATAAACTTCTGTTTTATAACTTTGCTAATGATAACAGTTTAACATTACTTACACTGGACTGGCCTACGTTTGGGGTCTGTGTTATTATATTGTAGCGCTTTTACGCCGGAAAGAATGCTGGAGGGACGAGTGAGCTTATTTGCTGCCCAATGCAATGGCTGGGAGTACTTTATTAGGCATACAGCAGGTATGGCATGAGCAGCACCTTCACTCAGGAGCCTACATCCAATTCAGCGTCAGCCTGAACCGGAGCACATTTCACACGTCACACCCCCAACAAACACACAACAGGGCCGAAGCCACTAACCCAAACACCCTTCCCCATCAGGGTGAACACACCGACATCCCCGCAAGGCATGCTGGTCGTCAGCCGCCACCCGAGCTGTGACCATGGTTGATGTTAAAATCCCTGGTCACCACGACGAACTTTGTTTCGGAGGCGTGGAGGCGGTCGGCCTCCTTTGGCAGGTGAGGGATGAACGCGAACGTAGTCCTGAGGCAGTCCGGCCTCCACAGAGTTCGATGCTTCCCCGGCGTGCGGCTGGCAAGGCGCAAGACGGTCCGGGTGGAGCAAAACTCGTGCCCGCCCCGCCAACCGCACCCGGTAGATGACATCGAGCTGGCTGTGAGTGTCCACGCCCATTCGCCCCATAGGTGCCCCACCCGAAAGTCTTGCAGCGGTGCCCGCGAGCGCTGGTGCGGGTGACGCTGTAACTCGGCTGCACGCTGGCTCAGACGGGTTCTATGTCGCAACGGCGCTCCACGAGCGCCCACAGTAAGACGCCGTCCAGCACACGGTCGACGTAAAGCCCATCGCGGCTTACCAAGCGTCCTCCTGGCGCTAGTTTAGCGGCTGCTCGTGTACGCTGTCCCTCAGGCCTGAGAACGTTGCAGCGGTAGTCCGGCTGTCCCTCAGGCCTGAGAACGTTGCAGCGGTAGTCCGGCGGTCCCTGTCCCTGGCTAGGTTCACCTACCGAGCGCCACTGAGCTGCGGGCGGTCGCTCGGCTCTTTTGCCGTGATGTTCCGCCATTATGGGCTCAGCGCGCTTGGCCTCGCGCAGCGCCTCCTTACAGTCACCCGCGCCGTCGCTTCGCCGGCGCACGGAGCTGTAGCTGGCGCTTGCGCACCGTCAGCCTCCGCCCCGAGATCCAGCGCCGGGATTTTCTTCTTGCCGCTCCGCGTTGGTTGACGTGGTGTGCTCGCGCTAGCTCCGTCAGGAAAGCGCTTCTTCTGCGCGAATAGTCGCTCCGCTACTCGGCGGCCCACTTGGATTTTCAGAAGGTCCTCCGTTGTGCGCTCGAACCCGTTACTCTTCATCCCACTTCTGACACCAATTTAGCCTTTTTACGCCGGAAAGAATGCTGGAGAGACGAGTGAGCTTATTTGCTGCCCAATGCAATGGCTGGGAGTACTTTATTAGGCACACAGCAGGTATGGCATGAGCAGCACCTTCACTCAGGAACCTACATCCAATTCAGCTTCAGCCTGAACCAGAGCACATTTCACACGTCACACCCCCACACACACAAACAGGGCCGAAGCCACTAACCCAAACACCCTTCTCCATCAGGGTAAACACACCGACATCCCTGCAAGGCATGCTGGTCGTCAGCCGCCGCCCCGCCCACGCCACACTATCATTATGTCTTAATGTTTTAGGTGTTCAGATGACTTGCTGCGGTGCCATATAGGTTGATGTTAAAATAATTGTTGTTTGTTGTTATTGTTGTTGAAATAGCTTTTCTGTTAAAATAAAATTCTGTTTATTCAACTATACTCTTATGAAACTTTTTAGGGGCACTGTTGAAATATTTTGGAGGTGGGGCACAACCAATGCCATCTGCCTCAAGTACCAGTGATACAGCTGATGATGATATTCCATGTGAGTTTAAAACAATCCTAGAAGAACGTAATACTTTGGAACGCAGTGTAGTTTACTAGCGATGGGCTAATGTTGCTACTGATTTTATTTCAGCTTACCTGTTCAGTTTTATTGCCATTCTTTTTAAAATATTGTCTTTATAGTTTTATATGTTGTTTGTCCTGATGTTCTTTTCTTTTTTCCTTTTCTTTTTTTTTTTTTGTACTAATATGACCCAACATACACGGCGTTCCAAATTATTACGCAAATGATATATTTCCCTAATATTCATAATTATTAAATGCAAATGACAGTCAGTATAGTTTTCTAGTCATCAACTATTAGGGTATAGTTTGAATTTTATTGAACAAACTTCCTAATGACAACAATATATATTTCAAAAATAAAAAACTGAAAACGCACTGTTCCAAATTATTATGCACAACAGAGTTAAAACATTTTATAGGTTGTAAAGAACTGAAAATAGGCTTTTGTTGAATTTGCAGCTTTAGGAGGTCATATTTAATGACATCAATACACTCAAAAAAATAACTCGTTGAATGAACATAATTAAATCATGGAAAGAATTTCCACCTGATTTAATGGCTCTCTTTCAGCATTAAGTAATTTTGTTGGCAAAACTTAATGTTCTTAGGTTCAGTCAAATAAATTTTATTGGGTTCATTTAACTTATTTACTACAGCTGCGTCCAACATAATTTAATACTGTTAACATAAATGAATAGTGTTGGTACAACAAATTTTTCAGTTGTAAATTAAGTTGATCCAACTCACGTAAATTTAAATTTTAAGCCCTGGTCAGCAGAATTCTGTAAAGGAAGGAAGCATAAGACAAATGTGATAAAATAGAGATTTTTATTTTACACCAGCAGCAACTTACAAATCAATTTGAAAAGATGTACAAAATATAAAACACCACAAATAAGTATTAATCATGGGTAAAAAAAAATAAAAAACAAACAGAAAAGTCTTATACTTTATAACTGTACATTATGATTTTTAAATATGACAGTTAGATACGGTTGGTCAGGAAACTCTTCAAGTCAGATGCAGACAGGACACTTTTCAGTCACAACCTGCTGTAAAAAGATAGATATTTAATTAAAATTCATGATACTTAATTTAGCAAATAAACAATATTTATACTTTGTTCCTCTCGCTTCACAACTCATGAGAACAGACCGAAACCAGAACCGAACCGCAGATTAAGCACGCGCATATAACCGTCTGTATTTTAAGTGTGATTAAAAATACAAGAAATAGCTTAAACCAAAATAACGTGACTAAACATCGCTAAACAGCAGGTGACATTTATGTTCAGTATTTCGTTTCTATTTAGAAAGATGGGAATAAATTCCTGCTTACCTTTTCCACACGCCCGCCAAACGTTTGTCTTCTCAACAAACTGTTCTCTTCTCGCGATATCTTCTCGCGATGTTTGATCTAAAATTTCCGGTTTCCATAGTGACAAGATCTCTTTGGTTTATCTCAACATGATTGAATCTAATACATGTTAAGTCGTTGAATTTCATGCAAATACAACATAATTTATTCATGTTCATCTTGGAAACATGAAATTATTATGTACAAAAAACATATTACATTTTAGTACATGTAACAGGTAGCCAAGTTCATTTTTTTGAGTGTAGCTATTTAAATCAAAAACATCCTAACAGGGCATGTTACATCTTAACATAGGACCCATTATTTGATATCACCTTCACAATTCTTGCATCCATTGAACTTGTGAAGTTTTTGGACAGTTTCTGCTTGAATGTCTTGAATAGCCTCCCAGAATGTCAGAATAGCCTCCCAGAGCTGCTGTTTTGATGCAAACCGCCTCCCACCCTCATAGATCTTTTGCTTGAGAATGCTCCAAAGGTTTTCAATGGGTTTGAGGTCAGGGGAGGATGGTGGCCACACTATGAGTTTCTCATCTATTATTCCCATAGCAGCCAATGACACAGGTATTTTTTGCAGCATGAGATGGTGCATTGTCGTGCATGAAGATGATTTTGTTACGGAAGGCACGGTTCTTCTTTTTGTACCATGGAAGAAAGTGGTCAGTCAATATACTTTGCAGAGGTCATTTTTACCTTCAGGGACCCTAAATGGGCCTACCAGCTCTCTTCCAATGTTTCTGGCCCAAAACATGACTCTGGCACCTCCTTGTTGACGTCGCAGCCTTGTTGGGACATGGTGGCCACCCACCAACCATCCACTACTCCATCCATCTGGACCATCCAGGGTTGCACGACACTCATCAGTAAACAAGACTGTTTAAAATCTTGTCTTCATGTATGCCTTGGCCTACTGCAACCATTTCTGCTTGTGAGCATTAGTTAGGGGTGGCCGAATAGAAGGTTTATGCACAACTGCAAGCCTTTAAAGGATCCTACACCTTGAGGTTCGTGGGACTCCAGAGGCACCAGCAGCTTCAAATACCTGTTTGCTGCTTTGTAATGGCATTTCAGCAGCTGCTCTTTTAATCTGATGAATTTGTCTTGCAGAAACCTTCTTCATTCTGCTTTGATCCGCACAAACTTGTCTGTGCTCTGAATCAGCCACAAATATCTTCACAGTACGATGAGTTTTCGTGAAATATCTAATGTTTTCATAACTTTTCCAATTTGACACTTTTCGGCAGCAGAGAGATCCTTTTTCTTTCCCATTTTGCTTGAAATCTGTGGCCTGCTTAATAATGTGGATTGGGTTTATCTGGCAAACTAATTATCACACGTGTCTGAGATTCATTTCAGTGATCCAAAGAGCCCTGAGACACAATACCATCCATGAGTTTGATTTAAAAACAAATCCAATTTGCATAATAATTTGGAATGCGGTGTATATTCAGTGATACTTGAAATAATATGTTTAAATAGCATTGATTTCTGTATTGTGTTATATTTTTATACTAGTAACTGGTGTTAAAAATTTATCTCTACATTAATGAGCCAATATATTATGATGTGGGCTGCTGTGGGCCAGAAAGTCCAGGGCCACTTTTTGGTCCCAGTCCCCTGGATTTATACATTTTCCAGCAGAAAAGAAGCCTTCCTGATGCTGTTTTTTTCCCCATTTTATCAGAACAATGTGTGTGGAAATAAACACCTCTTAATTACAGAACTTTGACTACAGTATGCCATTTCATCTAGAGTCTAGACATCTATTCATAATGCAAAGGTCACTGCAGCCCTCAGACCCCAGAGGGTTTAACCCTTTCTGCACTCCTCTTATATTAGTGTACATTTCTTTTGCCAGTGGGCTAATACATTTTTACTTATTTATATGGAACACAAACTGGTGTTTCATACTATCGTTTATGTTCATATGTCAGAATTATTATTCTGACTCTTTTTTATTAGTCTGCCAAAGTACACATAGAAGAAAATGAAATTTCAAACTCAAGCAGAAAAATAGTGAAATGCAGAATAAAGCTAGCAGATTGCTTTGAAGACATTGTTTTGAGTGTCTAAAAGGCTGGGGATTGGACCCATAACAACAGCTAAATTATAACACTCAGAAAAACATTTTATCTTTTATTGTAACCCTGAGTTTTCCTCTCTCTCTCTTTCTCTCTCTTTATATATATATATATATACTTAAAAAACATGACATGAAACATACAGTATTACAGAGAAAGAAAACCAAGCTGTGTAATATTATACTCTGAGTAATGTATAGTTAGAAGTATAAGTGACATTTATTAATAATAATAAAAATAATAATAAATCTTTTTCTACCCTTATAGACAAATGTTTATGTCCTTTGGAGATCTTTACATAGATGCAATATGTACACTGATCCCTCATGCTCCCTGAACGGCTCACACACATTATCCAATGAATCTTGGCATCGTCATCTTGGAATATATCAGGGCAGAAAAATATTTATTGATGAAAAAATCTGGTCATTCAGTGCCAATATTTTGGGCACATAATGTTGCTCAGCCTAGACCTGGGGGGTTTTCCAGAAAGCTTGGTTAACTTACCATTTGGTTAATCTTAACCCCTGGGTTGATTAACCCCAAACCCGCATACAGTACCGCGAGTATGTCGGTACCCCTGATAAGAGTAAGTTTAATCAACACTCTACTGGTTACCCAGAGTTAGTGCGCGTGCACGGTGCATTTATAAAGACATTTTCAATAGATTACTGATTTCACAAGTCAAAATGGAAAATCAATGTGAAATAAAGAGAGCGGCGTATTTCACAGAGGTTTTAATGCACACATATGAGGAATTCAAGCCAATAATAATGATAAAAAGCAATACGGCTGCATAAAGAAAGAGAGCCGGCATGGCAAAAAATAAAAGACAGAGTAAATGCGTGAGTGTATTAAATTGCAAATGTAACATCGCCTCCCCTTTTATTATAATACAAAATAATTAAACACCCCTTCCGCATCCTTTTGGCTGTTAAATGAAAGCCTTTACTTTTACTGCCATTCATTTCTTTAGGTTAAAATACCAATGTATACTGACTAGGAATTTATGGTTTCTTATTTAATAAGGTGTAATCCTTCTGGAGCCAGAAGCCAAGTGAAAATGAAACACAAAAACGTTCTGCAAAAAGGTAATATTTGATTACACGATCACTGAACTATTTATTTAACATGATTTAGTATATTCTTTCTGTCATGGAGCTAATAGACAGAAGGCTGAAGCCCGTCTAACCTTTTTACATTAGAGTAACAAACTGTCATTGTGCTTTCACAGTACATACCTGGGGATTTACCCACGGATGAAGGTCCTTTAACCTCAATGCACAATCTAATCAATGTAAGAATTTGTGTGCAGTTGTCCATATTTTAATTTTATTGTCTGACAGAATTTTATTTATTTAATTATTTTTAATAATAAATCCTAGTTTCCTTCCTGTAGGAGCTGTATAAGGTTCATCTTCAAAAACAAATAAGAAAAAGTGACATGGAGATGGACCTTAAATGGAAGAGAAAAGGCTATCCATTAAAAAAGCAACACTAGAAATTGAATTACTGGAGCGTCACCTTAAGGTGAGAACTTGTGCGTATATTAATCTGTTGCATGTTAAAAGTGTTGTGTATATAAAGCAATGTCATTAAAAAAACACATTTTATTTCATTTTACTTTCATTGTTTTTCAGGAAATAAAGAAATGAACTGTGCAGCAGACCAGTGCAAACAATTTAATAAAAGTAATTTTGACAAATCCTGTCTTCCATCACTTCCATGTTGTGTGCAAAAATCTGTAGAGGTTCCTCTGGGCCATCTTCTTCAATACAAGGAAGGTGGCTCTCTCCTCTTATAGTGACAATGTTGTGAAGCACAACACAAGCCACTATGATGTTGCATGCCCTCTCTGGACTGACCTGGAGCCCACACAGACACTGAAACCTAGACTTGAGGATCCCTATGGTCATCTCCACCTTGGCCCGTGTTCGGCTGTGAGCCAGGTTAAAGCGTGTCTGTGGTCCAGGATCAGGTTCAGGGTAGGGGGTCATTAAATAGGGCAGACAAGGGTATCCTCTGTCCCCAGCAAGTAACCATTGTACTGTCCTGTAATGATTCAAGTGTACAATACTAATATATATTTTAAAAAAATACATTGAATAGAGCAAAACATTGAATAGAGCAAAACATACCCTGCTCTATTCAATGCATAATTCTGGCATCATGCACAGATCCTGGCCATTTTGCATCATCATTAGTAATGATGTGAGTTGCCTCACATATTAAAAAAGTAATGAGTTTAATGATTTTAACAAGGCAAAAAATTAAGCACACAAAATTAAGTTGTTACCTGAACATTGATACTATGAATAGATTTCCTATTAACATCGTCTCCCTCATTTACTGAAGAAGCTTTAATAGGAATGTGTTTGCCATCAATGCACCCAATTACATTTGGAAACCCTGAAATAGAAAGTCATATATGGAAGGATTAAGTATGTGTGTGTGTGTACAGGATGAACACATGTATACAGTAGATATAAATAGTATGACTACATATTAAATATGCGTCATGGATTTTACTATAAAGAACAAACCTGCCACTCTGTGGAATTCCTCCAATAACACACAGAGGTTTATGGCCAGGGAACTGTACACATGTGTGTAAGAAGTGTTTAAGTGCCAGACACACAGTTGCCTTTCCCACATGCTCTGCATCGCCCACGTTGTACAAAAAATGCCTTGACGCAAAAAACCCGAAGTGCTATACAGAATGTTTTCTAAGCGCAGACCGTTTGTGACATTTACAATATGCGGTTTCAAGAGATGTGTTAAGTAAATTAACGATTCCATTGAACACCAATAACGCTCTTTCAAATAATCATTAGGAAATGAAAAAACATCAATACACGGTCTTATAACTCTCTCCCGGCGAAAAAAAACCTCGTATAATTTGTGCCTTCAGGTCCACAGGATCATCATCAAAAGGGCCGCCATGTTCAATAACCTTCTGAAACAAACTGACCCTGGAACATAACCTCCTACCGAGCAGCTCATCTTCAGAGAGTAAGTTGCTATGGTTACATACATACCCAGAAAGTTACCTCCGTTTTTGGAACCGAAAGTTGAGCTTATCCACTAACTTACCCTCAAACTTACCCGGGTATGTCACATAACCTGCTTTCTGGAATACCCCCCTGGTGAAGTTGAGTTGTGTTGGAAAGTTTGTGTTCATAATACACATCTACATCACACCGACATGTAACAAATATGTTTGGTGTTAATAAAATCAGATTATAGAGCACTGAGTCTAATCACACAATTCTGTAAAAGTGAAACAGCTGCGGTTTCTTATATCATTGTGATACGGATTCTGCCTGTTTGTGCCTCAGTCGTCCACTAGGGGCGCTCAACAAATCCTCAGAATCAACTACTGAGTAAATTATTATTATTAATGCAAGAATTAAAACATACAAGAACAGGATACACTCTAAAAAATGATTCTGTGGCCTTGTAAATTTCACAGTTATAAACAGGTTATGTTACCTTAATAAAATCTCTAAAAGTCACATACATGATTGTTTGAGTTAGACAAATCAAAATAAATGCCTAAAAAAACAATTATTCATTTTGTCTTAAATTTACACTATAATTTAAGTTTACTTCACTAGTAAAAATCAGTATTTGACAAACTGAATTATATTTTTAACATGCACTTTATATTTTTTGATACATTTTAATCAAAATATCTGTTAATGGAGTAATTGTACTGATTAGTTTCAAGAACTACAATTATAAATTATTCCAGCTCAATATTTTTATGTTTAACAACAAAAACTTAAATAATTGAGTAAATTGCCCTGTGCAAGTGCTCATGGGAAATCTGGTGTAACATCAGAGACAAGGAGGCTGTGAGGCTGTGAGAATGGACATGAAGCACCTGGAACATTCTGGAACATTCCTTACAAATCCTGGTGAGTAAACAGCTAACACAAGTTACTGTAATAATGACTCTGTCTGCCTGCACACACAACTTTATAGTGTGTGAGTTACTGTTCTGAATCCTGTCACAGCCGAGCTCCAGAGCTAACGATAGCTAGCAACAGGCCAGTCCTGGGGTTCAGTGTGATTTAGCTTGTTTGTTCCAACCCCTGAACTGCTCAGCTAAAGCGCGTTTAATACAGACACTTAAACTCTGGTGTAAAAGAAGAGATTTAACACCGAGCAGCAGCGCGTGCATGTCCGCGTTTTTTCCGGGTTTCTCGGTGTAACCAGCGGCGGTTGTGCCGCAATATTTGAATTTCTCCCGCCAAATGCGGTGATTTTGCGCAGCCTACCGCCACTGTGGAGGGGATATAAAACTAACATGTTTAAATAATAACCGCATGTGTACCGGTCCACCTCACACACTGAACCGCGAGTCTGCTCGGTCACTCCGACACTTTAAGGAAGAAACTCAGAACAAATCCGGTTTAAACAGCAGAAATGAGGTGCAGTGTCCGGGTTCTGTTTTATCCGTTACTGTATATGAGTATTTTTAACATGATTAAACACTGAGCACGCAGCAGCAGATGTTATAAAATAAAAGTGCTAAGTACTGTACTAATAACTAAAGCTATGAAATATAAAGATTTAGTGAAAATACAACATTTCTCTCAGAATTAGAATTGGGAGAAAGTAATATGAAATTAAAATATTGAAGTGAAACATTATGTAAGTAAAAGAAACTAAAACTGATTGATTTTGTGTGTGTGTGTTTGTGTGAAACATGTTATATATTTTCTATATCTCTTTCACAGCACCAACACCACTAATGAAGAGAAGTTGAATGGAGATAAAACAGGAGGTAAATGTCAACTTTTTAAATGTTACAGAAGTATTAAATGTGTAACCATTGAATCAAAGATAGAAATAGACTATTAGTCCAAAAAGTATGTATTTGAATGGAAGTACTATTTTACCAGTCTGGTAGACTTTACAGTAACAGTCACACTTGTACTTACTTGTATACTATTGTTCCTTTTTAGGTGCCAGCATTATGGGATGGCGGTGTAAACTGTGTGCATTTGTCGCATCATCAAAAGGAATTTCGATCATTATGGAGTGGTACTGTTGGTCATGGATATTTAGTGTCCTGTGTTCATTTAGACTGTCATTGCTTCTTTAAGACCTGAGAAGGTCTGCACACACATTTGTATGGATCCCACAGTTTGCAGGAAACTAAAGTGTGAAGGTGTGCAATCTTTCAGATGTAAAATGTGACTCATTAGGATCTAATACAAAAGTCTACTTTCCATGTGTTAACTGTATAATACTTGTGGCATAAGTATTGTTTCTGAAACTGTTTACTAATAACATAAATTCAGCTCTTTGTTTATGATCTTGTTACATGTCATTTGCATGTAAACCAGGTTGAGTTTAGACTTCATGTCTTGTCAAATTTGGCAAATAAATGTTTCATTAAAATGAAAATGTGTGTATTGTTTCTTTCATTCAGTTAAAATATTTAGTAAATGTAGCACATTTGTTTGTTAAATAATAGTATAATTTTTAGTATCTTCTACCTTCCATTTCAATTATATCTACTCAATTATTTTACCCATTTTCACTTTGCATTAACTTTAGATTTTCATTACATTTACTCAATTTTGTACATCATTGTACTAAATATAGTTATTTAGGTCTACTTAATTTTTTTACTTACTTGTACTCAATTCATGAAGTATATTTTACATGATTTTTATATTTTTTAATATTTACTCAATATTTTTAAGTGTAAAAATGTTTCACCAAAAAAATTGAGTACAGCACAGTTTTATTTTTTAGAGTGAAGAAAGACATTGATATAGTTTTACAATGTACATTCATACATAAAAATAAGCAAACAAAGGTCTTTGGTTTGCATTTACAGATTATTATCCATAAAGATAAGTACAGAGAGAAGAAAAATAAGTAAATAAAATATTACATAAAGTTACATCCTTTCAGAAAATTTGTCAAAATGCACCAAAAACTGTACACTTTTTTTTTTTTTATTCGTAAGTCTAAGAGAGGAAACAAGATGGTTAAATTCAGCAAGAAAGAGGGTGAAAGTTACAGGAGGTTTACACCATTTTTGTTTATGAATAAAAAAAACTTTGCATTCAATATGATAAAATGAACAACATATTCGGCAGATGGTAGCTTTGGGTTTTCATAATAAAATATAACATCCTTGAGCTCAAAGGTATGGGTCACATTTGTAAGGTTAGAAACATAAGCACTTAAGTCAATCCATAATTTTTTAGTAATACCACAATCAAAAAACAGGTGAGCAGCAGTTTCCTCCACAATTCCACAAAAAGAGCAAGACTCATCATCTCGAAATGGTCGAATTAACTGGATAAATTTTATGAAGAATTTTAAAGTGAATCTCCTTAACTTTGTTAGAAATACAAAACTTATTTGGTAATAGCCAGGCCTTTCTCCAATTTACATTTATTATAAATGAACTCCAGTAAAATTTCCCTCTTGGAGTAATTTTTCTTTTTGACTGAAAAATCTTGCGAATATGTTTATTACATTTTCGATCTAAAATATTAATTCCATCCAAGCGTAAAGATGGATAAGCAATGTTGCCTTTATTAAACTTAAATTAAACTGAATCAAGCCAGTTGGTATAGCTTTCATTAAGGTATTATATTCTTTTGGTGGGACTGGAAAATTATGAAGATTCATAAATTGTTCATAAGTTAAGATGTTACCGGAATCATCAAACACAGATAGAATACAATTAAAGTTGTTATTAAACCATCTAGGGGAAAAAAGAGACCTATTTCTGACAGTTATATTTCATTATTCCAAATTATAACTTTGTGGGGGGAGAAGCCATGAATAAAACACAGTTTCCATGAAAGAAGGCATTGCGGATGAAAATTGGATAAGGAAATAGGTAATTTACTGGGAAGGAAATTGGATTTTAATAAAAAAGGTAAGCCACCAAGTTGGTCAAAGATCTTATTTGAAATTTAAAAAAAAAAATAGACATTGTATTTTTAAGGTCTCTCTTCAGCCAATTTACTTAGTATTCACTGTATCAGCAAAATCCAAAAAATCATGACCACCTTCGCTCCTAGAGTTAGCAAGCGCTTCTCTTTTTAATTTGTAGGGTCTATTTTTCCAAACAAAATCCAAAAATAGTTTATTAATTTCCTTTTTATCGCTGACAAATAAAGAAAGAGCAGAATATGCAAAACGAGAAAGCCCTTCAACCTTGGACAAAAGAACACGACCGTATAAAGAGTGATCCCTTTGAAGCCAGTTGTTAAAAATATATTTAGTTTTAATAATTTTATCAGAAAAGTTTAAATTATGTCTACAAATAAAATTTCTTGTGATATGAATTCCTAAATATTTTACACTATTCTTAACTGGAATACCTTCTAAAAGTACATCATCTACTGTATATCATGGACTGAAATAATTTCACACTTCGACATGTGGCACTGTCATGAACTGGGTGTATTGGCAGGTGTTGAACGCCGTGGGCGGAAGGAGCAGGCATAGAGGCAGAGGGGTGGTGTAACCAAAAAAAAGAGTCTTTTAATAAAGGGTAAACACAAAGTATAAATAAAGATACAAACAAAGGAACAAACAAACTCAAACCATACTTAACTTTGTGCTAACAGGGGCTCTCTGGCAAGACACAGGCAGGGGGAGACACAAAACACGCCCTGTGGCGAGACACAGGCAGGGGGAGACACAAAACACGCCCTGTGGCGAGACACAGGCAGGGGGAGACACAAAACACGCCCTGTGGCGAGACACAGGCAGGGGGAGACACAAAACACGCCCTGTGGCGAGACACAGGCAGGGGGAGACACAAAACACGCCCTGTGGCGAGACACAGGCAGGGGGAGACACAAAACACGCCCTGTGGCGAGACACAGGCAGGGGGAGACACAAAACACGCCCTGTGGCGAGACACAGGCAGGGGGAGACACAAAACACGCCCTGTGGCGAGACACAGGCAGGGGGAGACACAAAACACGCCCTGTGGCGAGACACAGGCAGGGGGAGACACAAAACACGCCCTGTGGCGAGACACAGGCAGGGGGAGACACAAAACACGCCCTGTGGCGAGACACAGGCAGGGGGAGACACAAAACACGCCCTGTGGCGAGACACAGGCAGGGGGAGACACAAAACACGCCCTGTGGCGAGACACAGGCAGGGGGAGACACAAAACATGCCCTGTGGCGAGACACAGGCAGGAGACACAAAACAGGACACAAACGAGGCGTGGAGCTGAAACGGGAGACACTAGAGAGAACGGGAGACACGTAAAGACTAGAGACGAGAGACCAAGAGAGGGACGGGATGAGGGCTAAAGACATGGCAATCAGCTAGGCATGGCTTTTAGCTAAACATGGCTAAGCATTGCTTAACCATGGCAAGTAGCTACACATACACCTAGCTAAGCATGTCTTTAGCCCCAACATGCACTAAGCTACACTTACCTAATAGATTAACACACACTAGGGAATGGGGGCACAGAAACAGACAGAGGATACCCAGTGGCTAGGCGAGGCAGCCCTCCAAGACTAAGCGAGGCGGCACTCACAAGCTAGTCGTTACTCCAAAGCCCGGAGGGACAGCACTCTAAAACTAGGCGCACTGGGACACTAGGGTGAGAGGAAACACAGGACAGCTAGAGACACAGAGGGGCTATGGCTAGAAGCATGCTAGTTACTGTAACACAACATAGATCTTAGCTAAACACGCTCCTAGCCAAACACACACCTACCTACTTACCTGCTCTAGCTAAACACAAGAACACAGGACTGAATCAGCTCCACTAACACAGACACACAAGATACACAGAAACATTGCCAATAAGAGAGGCCAAGTCAACACAACTAAAATCAAAGTACAAACTAAACAAATAACAAAACAGAACAAAATGCCCACACAAATGACAGTGGTGTTACCAAAAATGCTCAACCCAGTTTCCCAGTCTAAACAGCTATTTATAGATTGATTGATGGCTACCTCGGTTCAGGTGTGCACTGCCTCACCTGACCGAGGTGCCTGCTGGGAAACTGAGTCGGCCAACAAAAACTACAAAATAAAAACAGTGACCTCTAGTGGAGGACCCTTACAGGCACAAGAAAAATGTTCAACTAATTCCAGAGCTTTTAGTCACTGCTTTTTGTCTTTCAAGAACAGAGTAGTGTCATCCGCTAACTGTGCAATTTTGATCTCCTTATCAAATACACTAATTTCTTTCAAATTCTTATCTTGGGTGATTCTTAAACAGAGTAACTCTGTGGCTAAAATAAATAAAAATTGGGAGATTGGACAGCCCTGTCTGACTCCACGATGGATGTCAAATCTCTTAGAGGTGTCAAAGTTTACAATCACTGAGCTATTAATACCCCTTTAAAACATGGTAACAGTCTCAATAAAAGCTTTACCAAAACCAAATAATTCTAGAATACAAAATATAAATTTGTGTTCTATGGAGTCAAAAGCTTCATGAAAATCAAGAAAGAGTATGAGACCATCTGAACAGATTGAGTTGGAATAATCCAGCAAGTCTAATACTAATCTTATTATGTTAGAAATGTGACGGCCTTTCATAAAACCAGACTGACATTCTGAAATAATGTTTCCTAAACCATAGCTTAATCTTTTGGCATACCCATTTCTTTGTTAACATATCTAATGTTAACAAAGAAATGGGCCTCCACTTATCGATTATTAAAGGATCTTTATCTGGTTTAGGTATAAGAGAGATGACGCCCTGGGCGTCATTCAGCACGAGATCTTGTATATGCACCTTTGGCTAAATCTAAGTAGGCTTCATCAAGCTCCAAATTTAGCCTATTTATTTCTAAAGTATCCTCTTCTGTAATATCACTTTTAGCTAGTAAAGTATTAAGTTAATTAACCAACTCCAAATCAGTTTGATGTTTACTCTTTTTTAATTTTTTTACCTCTTTTAATTGCTATATGTCTAGCTTTATATTTTTATAATCCTCAGTTGAGTCAGTGAATAATTCTTTAATAAGATTGATAACACTATCATTGAATTTTTTTATCTTTTAACAAAGTATTATTAAGTTTCCAATAGTTTCCTAAGTCTTGGGTTATCATGGATGTCACTCAGCTTTAAAAAGACTAATTTATGATCTGATAGAGGGGCAATAGCATGAGAAATATCTTTTACATAACTGATGATGGAAGAAGAAATTAAAAATAAATCAATTCTAGATCTAAGAGCACAAGTATTATTTGTCCAAGTAATTTTTTTTGTATAAGGATTATAGAATCGCCATGTATCAGTCAGAGAGAGATCCGTACAAATCGAAAAAATTAAGTCATTACTCATTCCACCGTGGAGTCTAGGGGGGTGTCTATCCAAATAATTATCTGTACATTCATTGAAGTCCCCTCCTAAAATAAAATAAGCATCACTATATTTTTTATTTAAATTCTGAAGTTTATCAACTAGTTGAGAAAACATTGCTCTATTGGATGTATTAGAATTATAACCATATACACAGCAAGTTATAAAAGTGGTATTATCTTGTTTGATTATAGCTATAACCTATCTGCCTTCTTCAGAACTTAAAGTTTCTAAAATAGTACCTTTAAAACGGTGTAAAATAATTGCAACTCCAGCTGAGTGATTGCTACCATGACTAAAGAAGATTGAGTTTCCCCACTGATTCCTCCAAAAGCTAACATCCGTTTCCCCTGAGTGGATTTCTTGAAGAAAGATAAGATCAGCTGCACTTTTTTTTACAAAATAAAAAAATTGCTTTTCTTTTCAAATTGTCCTGCAAACCTCGAACATTTAGTGTTACAATAGACAAAGACTTGAACTTGAACTCCATGAAAGAACCACCAAACAATTTAAAACAAACAACAAAAGAGTAGTTCCCTTTAGCTTAACCCTAAACAAGAAAGGAGAGCTGGTTAATAACCTGTAATTATACTGACTTTAAGGTGAAATAAATAAAATAAATGAGGTCAAGATTAATCATCAAAATAACAACAACCAAGGCTAAATAAACATAGTAACTATTCTGTTACTAAGACTGGCACAGATGGTGTTGTTTACCGTTTTAAGTCTTTTAGAACAAGCATGAGTGAGATAGCCTTAAAACTCAGCTTAGCTGGCCTTACCCTTTCGATCGTTTCGGACCCAGACGGTGGGCGACATTAACACTGTCCTGGAGTCTGTCTCCAATCCCAGGAGCAACCTTCTCTAGCATGTTAAGCACCACGCTTCTGACATCTTCGCTTTCTTTTTCCGCAATACCGTGCAACTTTAGTCACCATCTCCAACTGTAACGGCTACATTCCTGTACACCTGCTTTCATTAACTTGTTTTCCTTTTTCAGCGCTTGGACTTCTGATTGCAGATGATCAATTCCCTCTTTATGAAAACCAACATCCACAATAAGCTGTTGCACGGTCGCAGTTAGACTCATAATTTGATTCGAGGTAGCTTCAGTAGTAACTTCGATCGCTGAAATTTCCTGAAAAGTTTTATCGTGTTTTAAAGCCAGTTCGCGTATTGCAGCCAAGACATCTTCATTACCATTACCACCGACGATAGATTCCGCACGCTTCGATTTTTTCGCAGCTGGTTTCTGAGGAGTGTCTGTCAGGACAGCAAGAACGACCTCGTTATCAAAGTCTGGACAAGTATCAAACCATCGTGATTCTATATCTCTCTGTGACATAAGTCCAATGATACTAGAGGCCAAAGCTAAATCTTCAAAGAGTTCAACCACATCAGACGCGCTAGAAGCCATGATGTCATGCGCTTGTTTAACTTTCTTCTTTTCTCTTTTTCCCATGCGTAAGGGAATTATATCACTTTTACAGTTATTGTGTGTGCATTATCACCAATCTAAACAGTTGGTTATATCACCACTTCACCTTTATTTCCCCGAAGAGCAAACACACAGCCGCCTACATCGCCGCCATCTTGGCCCCCACCACTACTGAGTAAATGAAGAGAAGGATTTGTGATTTTGAGTCATACTGTACAGTACTGTATAAAGTATCGGATTATTCAGTCTGGATGAACCTGGATTCGCTCATCTCTAAGTGGTACAGGACAGGAATGCAGAGCGACAGAGAGTCCCTGGGAAGCCGGATGTTTATACAAGCGCGTCAGGAAAAAGTGGGGACAAAAATACATTTGACTGCATTTTAGTGATATTGAAGACTACAAGACTGAGTGCAGAATGAGTGGATGGGTCCCTCAGTGTCCTGTTCTGAGCCAAATACTTCTGCTGCAGCATCCACTGTCTTACCGAAAACTGCAGATACACCACGTCCTTCTGCAATTCAAACCAAAATAAGCACATTTATTCCAAACCCTTTTCCACTGTGAAGGACAAACGATTTAAAACTTTTGTCCAGGCCATAAGAACCATGTACTTATGTTCTCCCCAGTAGAAAAAAAAAGTTAAACAATAATAACTGTGCATTTTTAACGAAGAAGAAAAGGATAAAATTAGACTTTATTAAAACACAGAGTATAAAAATTGCTTACCAACAACTGTTCAAAATTTAGGAGTGATACTAAATGAAGAGTCATTTGGGGGAAGAGCTGGCTCTTCTAAGGAAACCGAGCCAAAATTTTTTACACACATGCAGAAATAAAACCTTTACATCCTTCAATGTTATTACTAAAAACATGAGACATTTTTTTCCTGTGTTTGTTCAAAATGTGTCATAGTTTCCAATTCCGGGTTGCAGGTTTTTTGGTGCTTCTTTTTGAAAGTGTGAACGCTTCTAAGAAACCGACTGTTTTACATGTATGGTCACATTTTCCCCAAACTGTTTGACATAGCCTCACACACACACACACACACACACACACACACACACACACACACACACACACACACACTGGTGCATTTTATATATATTTATATATAAATCAAGCCATTTATGTAATCATAATTCACATAAATAATTTTAAGACATTTGAGTTTTAAGTCTCTAAAGTCATTATATTGCTTTGAAAGTCCATTAAATATTTTTCTTGATTATTCCTTTTATTATGAAAGATGATACATAGATATATACAATGAACTAATAATAAACAAGAAAACAATAAACTGCCAAAAGGTTCACATGTTGTGTTGTGACTCCTTCCACCGGGTAAGGTCTGGAGTTACAGAGTCTGTAAGATAATTGCACAGTATTGTTAGACATCCCCATGCATGAAGTTCATACAGTATATACAGTCATGTCTATTCCTAAGTAAACACTTCTTTTAAAAACAATTTTTTACTGCATTTACCTGCTGAGCATTATTTTCTTTAATATATGTGTTAGGGTTTTTGGTTGATAGTGAAACAGCTGGAAGCCAGATTGGAGTTAAAGTATGATTAATAGTGAAAGTAAGAGACTTTCCACAAAAACACACACAAACGCACCAACATATAATGTGGTGAGAACCAATTAAAAAAAGCTTCAGTTTGCTAGGGAGCATAAAGAATGGACTGTGGAGCGAAGGAAAAAGGTCATGTGACCTGATGAGTCCAGATTGACCCTATTCCAGAGTGATGGGCGTGTCAGGGTAAGAAGGGAAGGACATGAAGCGATGCTCCCATCATGCATAGTGTCCACTGTACAAGCCTCTGGAGACAGTGTTATGATCTGGGGTTGATCAGTTACTCAGGTCGAGACTCAGTAACGTTATGGGGCAAAAAAAGGAAGTCTGCTGCATGAGGAATCATTTTCACACATGACCTGGACACCACAGTGTGTGTGTGTGTTTGTGTGTGTGTGTGTGTGTGTGTGTGTGTAGTCAAAGCTAAAGGTTACTGAGTGAAAACTCTTTTGCAACTTTTTTTTTTGGGCCAAGTAATATTTGTTATGGCTGTTATCCAAGGTAACAGTAACAGACCTTTTTAGAATGTGAAGATTTTCCAGGTGACATTACAGTATATACATAATTCATATTCTATATAAGGATTAATAAATCAGTAACTCACAATATTGTCTCCAGTGTGTACTTTTCATCCTCCTTTATTTCGGACAGCAGCTTCCATTAACATCTGTTCCGCTGCTCACATCACAGGGATTTTCCTGTTCATGAACTCAGTTATATGCGGTTTGTGGATGCAAATTTGCCTCAGTATATCTGAACTCTCTTGCTCTCAGTGATCAAGACAAACACGAGTACAAAAATACAATATCCTGCTGTCAATGTGCGTGGACAGTGGTGCATTGCTTAGATGGTCTTCCATAAATAAATTATAGTGACATCCCATGCTCTTCAATTACTCATGGTTTTTGGAATGATCATCAGCATCTTGTTGGGGTTGGCTTTGGGGTTCTCCCTGATGATGGGGATTTACTTTAGTGGCCAGTTCGGAAGTTAATTCCCCAAGAGTAATACAGATTACCATCCTATCACCTACACCTTTTGCTCCTTCTTTTAGTACACACTCTGCTTGAGCAACAATCACTTACTGCTTTATTTGATTAACATCCATTTATCTATCCATCCATCCATCCATCCATCCATCTTGAACTTTTCTTTCCCCATCCACCTCAAACAACACTGACTGACAGATTTCAAGGCGTTCCCAGATAGGTGTGGAGATATAATCTCTCTATCTAATCCTCAGTGTGCCCCATGGCCTCCTTCCACCTAGGGGGACATCCTGGTGGCATCCTTAACAGATGCCCAGAACATGTCAACTGGCTCCTTTCCAAGAAGCAACGGTTCTACTCAGATTTTCTCATGGATGACTGGGCTTCTAATTCTTACATAATTAAAATTTATCTAATAAAAAACTTACAGAACCTTTCTGGATGCTGAGACAACTGGGGATAAGATCTTCAAACCATCATCTGATTGCTCATTCTCTGAGTTCAGCAGGACAAAAACCAGAGCTGACCATTCAACTGGAGAAAGTTTGACTCCATGTAGTTAATTATTTTCTGTTTTACTCAAAATTTTTTGACATTCTGTACCAGAGACTGGTCATTCAGTTCATTTAAACAATAGAACAGATTGATGGGTTTGTCTAATGATGGATTCTTCCTGATCTAGTAAGAGAACCGAATTGGATTGCAGTAAGAGACCCAAAAATAAGAGGAGGAAAAAGTCCAGTTGTCCATTCTTACTCTGTAAGGCCTTATTTACTGCTGCCTTTAACAGTGTTGCCTTGTTGAAGAGACTGAATATTTTAGGGGTTTGTTTTTTTAAATTTCCATAGACACATGAGAGAAAAGCATACACTGCAGGAAGATGCTCCTGAACACTCAGATGCACAAGATGTGAAGTGACTTCCTCAATAAAGATCTGAGTGCAAACTCCTGAGTACACTGTGGCCTCTCTGACATCAATGCCACACTCAGTGATGTCCTCCTCATAGAAGATCAGGTTTCCCTTCTTCAGCTGCTGAAATGCGAGTTTTGCCAGTTTGTCTGCGATCTGTCCAGGATTCATTTCAGGCTTTTTGTACTTTTGGGATCCATGTTTGATCTGTAAGATCAGGAAATGTGTGAGCATTTGAATGCGTCACAATGCGTCTTGGGGATGTCTCCAGTTCCTGCTTCACTGAACATTCCCTTGAGAACAGTCGCTGTAATCCAACAGAAGACTGGCATGTGGCACATAATGTAAAGACTTTGTGATGTCTTCAGTTTTTGTGATGACTTTATTAGCCAGGGTTTGATCACTGATTCTTTTTCTGAAGTACTCGTCTTTCTGAGGGTCATTAAACCCTCGTATCTCCGTTACTCTGTTAATATAAACAGGTGGAATCTGACTGGATGCTGCAGGTCGAGATGTTATCCAGAGGAGTGCAGATGGAAGCAGATTTTCTTTAATAACATTTGTTAACAGTACGTCTCCTGAAGCTGACTCTGTTAGATCTGTCAACATGTTGGTGCTTGAGAAATTAAGAGTCAAACAAGACTCATTCAGTCCATCAAAAATGAACATAATTTCATAATGATGATAGTCCACAGTTTGGTTTTTGGTTTCTGAGAGAAAACAATGAAGAAGCTCCAACACACTGAGATCTTGCTGCTTTTTAAAATTTAGCTCCCCAAAGTTAAATTGAAAAATGAAGTACAAATCCTGATTTGGAACAAACTTCTGCACAGACACTGTTTTTCTAATTCCAGCAATCTTCCATTAGCACAGCTCTGATGGGTTTCTCATCTCCATGTAAGGGTTTAAATATCTCATAACAATTGATGAACCCCTCTGGTGTTAGTCTCCTGCCTATTTCAATACTCCTGACCTCATGTTCATCATTGATGTGTCCACACCCACAATCTGATGTGCTGTAGAGTTCTGTGTTAATCTCATTTAAATATCTTGACTTTCCATACATAAGTATTCCCTCGTTAATTATTTGAAATTTCTTCTTCAACTTGTATTTGAATCTTTGCTTTCTCACGAGGTTCTAAAGACGTGAAGAGAGCCATACAAAAACACGTTTTTCCTTATTCTCTTAGAATTATTAACATGTAGGATTTTTAAGTTAAATAAATGATTTTAAATCGTTCCTTGGTAATTAAATAAAACTTCACATATGATATAATTAATGAACAAAAATTATAAATGTGATATAATTGCTTTTGCTCCTCCTGAAAGCTTAATGTTCTTTATCTTACCTCTGGCACTGCCATGATTCTCTCTGTTCTCTATCACTCTAACACTGCCCACTGTATTTTTTTGAGCTTTAAGAGAAATATTTAATCAATGAGAAAAATTAACCAGCTAATTACTTCATTAAATAATTAATTTATAAGTGTTTGATGCCAATTTCAAATGTTTTGACAGGCAAAAATTTATTTAGTGTAATCACCACTGTTCCCAACAAAAGTATTTATTACCAATATTTATCAGTAAGGGTTTGTTTATCAGTCAGATTTGTGAAATACTATTAGTCAGGATATAATAAAATATGAAATTAACAAAGTCTTTGACCTGATTAACAATTGGCAACACAACATAGACCAATGATGATAAAAAAAAAACATTTCTGTGCTTATATGTAAACCTTGTCAGTGTGTTTTAACGGAGAGGCTTCAGACTTTAAACTGTGTATTTGGGTTTTTGGATATGTCAGATAGAACAAGTTATCATTACCTTTATAATATGTATATTTTACTACTATAGGAATATCGGAATGACGTCACAAAATGTCTCTCAAGATGATCATGTTATTATTATTTCTTGTCACACAAACAACCAAAAGCAACCATTAAAACATGTGACCATGTGTATTTGTAATATTTCTTTGCCTGTGTGACCCATTTGTTCGTCTTTTTTTATGTTTGTATAGTTGGTTCAAATAAAATAAAATTCAGTTCATCATGTTGCCTTGGTTGTGCTGAAAAAGAGAATATTACTCTCTATACTACACAATCCTGAGCCCTGTATATGTTTATAAAAAGAAAAAGGAAAAAAACAGCAAAACAAATAAAAGCTAAAATGCTTTAAGTTTTAAAGGCTTTAACTTGTTTTGACATTAACGCACTTTATGGCGCCACCTAGTGGATGAAGAATTATATTTATTTAAGAAAAATGACATTTCCATTTGTTCAGGGCGACTACAAGCTCAGCAGGATTCAGATCAGATAATGAATTTGTTTAGTTCACTTCACCATCAGTACAAACAAACAAACAAACAGACAAAAACACCCTAACGTTGACAATATTTCAATATTCTTTACACTACTTTTACAAAGAGCTCAAAACATGACGTCATTTTATTCAACATTTTATTCAATTTTTATTGGAATTCCCATCTACAGCTCCCTGAACACGGAAACATTTTATTTATACTCCTTTATTTTATTATATTTTATATTTAAGTGAACAAATGTTGTTAATTATCAATTTAATATTAAATAATGTAGTTAATAACTATTTAACTCTGCAGAAAATTGGCCAGAAATAGCCGAATATTTGGTTAGAAACTATAACCAGTTATAAGTTTTAATACGAGGGAAAATACTACAGAACCACATACACCAACTCCATTAACACACACACACACACACACACACAACAGTGAAAATCACAGTGAGCCCTCTTCCTCCGACGGTGCGACTACAAACCCAAGCACTGTTTCATTCTTTACTGGGAATAAAGTGAAGCATCAGTAAAATGTCAGTGGATATACAGAGTGAAACTGAAGACACTTAATGTCACCGCAACAAGAACAAACAAACCTTTGAGCTTTGATGTGAGTTTCAGTTCAGGTCACACACAGCAGCCACACGGCCTCCAGAGTCTCTATAATCACTGCTCACTGTTTATAACCTCCCATTGCTTTATACATTTTCACACAGAAGCTTCCTGATGCTGTTTTTCCCCATTTTATCAGAACAATGTGCGTGGAAATAAACACCTCTTAATTACAGAACTTCCACTACAGTATGTCATTTCATCTAGAGTCTAGACATCTATTCATAATGCAAAGGTCACTGCAGCCCTCAGACCACAGAGGGTTTAACCCTTTCTGCACTCCTCTTATATTAGTGTACATTTCTTTTGCCAGTGGGCTAATACATTTTTACTTATTTATATAGAACACAAACTGGTGTTACATAATATCGTTTAAGTTTATATGTCAGAATCATGTGCAACTCTTGTCTGCCAAAGTACACATTGAAGAAAATTCAATTTAGAACTCAAGCTGAAAAATAGTGAAATGCAGAATAAAGCTAGCAGATTGCTTCCAACACATTGTCTTGAGTGTCTAAAAGGCTGGGGATTGGGCCCATAACAAAACAGCTAAATCATTACACTCAGAAAAACATTTTATCTTTTATTGTAACCCTGAGTTTTTCTCTCTATGGTGTAGTAGATGTTTCGCCTGCCATGCGGAAGGCCCGGGTTCGATTCCCAGCCACTAGATGCAGTGCCGGTCCCAAGCCCAGATAAAATGGGAGGGTATGTCCTTCAGAGATCTTTAGATGAATGCAATATGTACACTGATCCCTCATGCTCCCTGAACCGCTCACACACATTATCCAATGAATCCTGGTATCGTCGTCTTGGAATATACCCGTACCATCAGGGCAGAAAAATATTTATTGATGAAAAAATCTGGCCATTCAGTGCCAATATTTTGACCTGAGCAACAGAAGCAACCCCAAATCATAACACTGCTTGTACGGTAGACACTAGGCATGATGTGCATCACTTCATCTATCTCCCTTCTTACCCTGACGCACCTACTGTATCATTCTGGAAAAGTCTAGATTCATCAGATCACAGGACCTTTTTCCACTAACATACAAAAATAACAGAAGCAGTAAACTCAGGTTTTTTGGAGCACACACTCTGAACCCAAACACACAGGGCAGAATAGAGCTCCTGTCAGTGCGGCTACACAACACAACAAACCAGGGAATTTATCATCCACTCTGACTCGGAAGGAAAGCAGTTTTGTGTTCTTTATCTCATTAGAAATACAGTTTAATGTAAAAGATTGTAATGTTTATCTGTAACATGTCACAAGAAACACACACACACACACACACACACACACACACACACATAATTGGCTGGTCCAACCACGTCACTCTTCAGGCACTTTCTGTACAAGACAATCTGTGATGCAACTGACATTTTAATATATATATATATATATATATATATATTTTTTTTTAAAGCCATCAAAAAATTTATCTTACGTTACTGGAGTGGTTTCTTGATCACTTATAAGCAGTCAAAAAAGGAATTGAAACCTAATGAACAAATGATACATTCATTCACCCATCTTTAATCATTAATGTTAATAATATGAAACATCATGTCACAGATCAGGAACAAGACAAAGTGTTACACATTTACAATACTGATCATATAAAAACTAAAATAATGTTCTGTTCCTACATTCCAAGTTTTTGCTGTCTAAAAAAAATCAACATTTGTTTATTAAAATAGTTTTACAAGAAATATTAAAGAAACAGATTATAAACAGCCACAGTGAGAATAAATAAGGCCAGTGGTGGCTCAGTCAGTTAAGGCTGTAGGTTGCTGTATTATTGATCAAAAAATTTGATGGTTCGAGCCCAAGTTGCCACTGTTAAACTCCTGAGCAAGGCCCTTAACCCTCTCTGATCCAGGGGGCGCTATATCCCAGCTGACCCTGCGCTCTGACCCCAGCGTAGAAATCAGCTCACAATAACAGATATACAGTAATAAACAACTGACAAAAGGTTCAGATGTTGTGTTGTGACTTCATCCTTACACCAGGTCAGGTCTGGAGATTCAGAGTCTGTAAGATAATTGGACAAAATTCTCAGACATCCACATGTATTCCATTCATACAGAAAGTCCCATCCATACCCCCTGCACACACCTTCTGAAAACATTTAACTCATTTTTACTGCTTTTACTTACAAAACTATATCAGCTAACATAACTAATATGATGATAATAAAATTCTAGGTCACTTCCTTTAAAATTATATCAATTACATGAAAGTCAAAACATTAAAACTGTGATGTTTTAATCTTAACTATACCAAAGCACTGTTTAGTGTATTCTCCGTTAACAGGATGATTTGGGTGTTTAATTGCCACTGAAGTTTTATTTTTCTTTTCTTTTTTGTATCATATCATTTTAAAGTTCTTGGTTGCTGGTAGAATTTGTCTGCTGGAAGCTGCTTGTGTCAGTGTGTCCAGGCACTATGGAGCTATGAAGCTTCTCTCCATACCTGTCCCACATCACTATCACTAATTCCATGTCCAGCTTCATTCGCTTCACTGATAATAACACCATGCTTGATATAACTTTTAAAGACCGAGTGGGAATGTGGAACTTGTACATTGCAAGCACAATTATTAGGCACGAGCGTATCCTGAATTTATTGTTATTTCTATGCATATTTTCAAACTCCGAACTTGAATGCTAACTGGATTCAAGCATTCTCAGGTGATATGTGTTTATGTATTGAGGGGGTTGTTAGCACCCTACAGTATATCAATGTGTGCATAATTATTAGGCAGTTTCTTTACCTGAGACAAAATGGGGTTTAACACTGTTGAATTGTAAAATGTCTTTCAGAGGGATGCAACACTTTTGAAATAGATACGCTATTGAGGGGTGATCACAGGACAATCACCTGTTTTGTTGCAGTCAACAGGACCACAAAATGTGTGAAGAAGAAAAGAGGCAAGTTAACCACAAAAGACCTGAGAAGAATTAAACATGACTCTACTAGGAACCTACTATCCTCTAATGCCACCATATTCCAGAACCACACTATCTGGAGTGTACAAGATGTTCAGTGCTTAAAGACATGGCCAAGGTAAGGAAACCACTGAACAAGACTCACAGGGCTGTTGTTAAGAATCAACTAGTTGGACCTTTTGTGTTGAACATGTACTTAAAATCAACTCCCGAACCTACTGCCAGTTTTTAAAATAAACTCTCTTAATGTAGCGGTAAAGTAAGAATTCTGCATTATTCAAGTAGAATATGATGTTAATTCAGGACAACACTCCATTACCTGCATCCAAGTACACTATTGCTTGGCGGATAGCAAAGGCCTTCCCAACAGATTTAAGACCAGTCTAGACTCCATGGATGAAAGACTCATGGCACTTACTGGAAAGAAGTACTCTTGCTCTTAAAGTTTTAAATATACAATTGGGATCGGGAAAAAAATTGTTTTTCATTTAGTTGCATAATAATTCTCCAGTACTTGGACTAACCCCCCCTCAAAAAAAAAAAAACTCTTCTTAGTTGTGTTGGACTATTGGCACTTAGTTATTAACCTAGTTAACCCAGTGTAAGTATGTATCCAATTATGTAAACATTAAAGCACTTTATGTAAGTCGCTCTGGATAAGAGCGTCTGCCAAATGCCTAAATGTAAATGTAAATAATTCTGCAAACTTATACTGTACTGTATATTCCCACTAAAAAGCCAAAACTCACTTTTCCTTTGTTAAACATTCAGGTTTGAGGTTTATTTATATTTTCAGCTGAATGAGAGCACTGTATTTGTTCAACAATAAAATAAATCCTCTGAAATACACCTTGCCTAATAATTGTGCATCCAGTGTATATATAGTGTAAGAATTTTAAAAGGTAATATTTACTTTACTGTTCATGCTGTGAGTGGTCATTATGATTTGATCTCACTTGCTGAAGGTTGAGAAGATACAATGCATTTTTTTTTAAATCTCTTGATGCCAAATAATGACTTGGGGGCAACATTACATATCAAGACATTCCATAACATATTAAAAGTTGCATACATGACACACTTTATGGCTAGAAATTTGGTATTAATAGCAACCATGCTATTATATCTTATGGCTGGGAGATATTAAATTAAAAATATTTCCCTTATACACACTATTTATATCTTGTGTAAGAATGAATATATCAGTAACTCACCTCAACACCTCCAGTGTGTACTTTTCATCCTCCTGTATTTCAGACAGCAGCTTCACTCCCTGTTCTCCTAAATCATTACCGCGCAGATCGAGCTCTCTCAGGTGTGACTTTGTCCTCAGAGCTTCAGCAAGAGCGAGACAGCCTTCTTCTGTAATGCTGCAGTTACGCAACCTGCAGGAGAAAAAGACATTTGACTTTGTTGCTGTATTAATCCAATGGTTTAATACTCACTATGGGTGTCTAAGTGTCTTTCTGAGATTTCAGTTTCTCCCACATATGAGAGCCGAGTGTTTGATTTGTCAAATGTAACCCTTGAGGACAGGGTTTTACTTCAGTAGTCCATCACTGAAGACTAACAGAAGTTCATTTTCCCAGAGTATTACAGTACACATTACTAGCCTCTTCTTGTTTGGTTAACATAATTATCAAATGAAGGTCTTACCTAAGGACTTCCAGTATACAGTTTGGACTTTCCAATCCAGCAGAAAGCTGTATGACTCCTGAATCCCTCAGTTTATTATCACTCAGGTCTAGCTCTTTTACACACCGAGAACCTGAGCTGATAACTTTTGCCAGAACTTGTGCACTTTTCTTTGTGAGATTACAACCACACAGCCTAAGACAAAAAATAAAGGCCATGGGTATCAAAAACTACTTCGATATAAAGTCACCAAACACCTAATTATACAGTACATTATACACCTTTTTATACTGTATGAAGTAAGACTATTATTTGGCATCATTTTTCATAAATCATTCATGTTTTTTTTTCTGAATTCTCTAAATATAACCAACCCTATATTGTTGAAAACTGAACAGCTCTACTGGCATTTGGCCACAATGAGAATGATGGCTGGTCTCTACGAAATTAAAAACGTATTCATCCTATCATTACTGAACTACAACAAATGAACCACAATCACAGAAAAATCCTAACAAAACTTACAGAGCCTTTCTCGATACTGAGACAACTGGGGACAAGATCTTCAAACCTTCGTCTGATGCTGCAAATTTCTGCAGATTAAACTCTTCCAGCTCCTCCTCCAAGTTCAGCAGGACAAAAACCAGAGCTGACCATTAAACTGGAGAAAGTTTCACTCCATGTAGTTGATTATTTTTTGTTTTACTCAAAAATGTTTGAACTTCCTGTACCAAAGATTCGTCATTTAGTTCATTTAAACAATAGAACAGATTGATGGATTTGTCTAATGATGGATTCTTCCTGATCTTCTCCTTGATGTATGTGGTTATTTTCTCTTTTGTGTCACCATTTTCCCTCAGATATCTGTGTCCTGTCTCTGTCAGTAGGTCTTGTAAGAGAACTGAATTGGACTCCAGTGAGAGACCCATAAGGAAGCGGAGGAAAAAGTCCAGGTGTCCATTCTTACTCTGTAAGGCCTTGTCTACTGCTGCCTTTAGAAGATCTAACAGCATTGCCTTGTTGGAGAGGCCAAAGGTTTTAGGGATTTGTAGTTTTAAAAGATTTCCATTGACAAATGAGAGAAAAAAATGCTCCTAAACACTTAGATGCGCAAAGCTGTACACCATCCCCAGATGTAAAGTGACTTCTTTAATGAAGATCTGAGTTCAAACTCCTGAGTACACCGTGGCCTCTAGACCATTAATGCCACACTCAGTGATGTCCTCCTCATAGAAGACCAGGTTTCCCTTCTCCAACTGCTGAAATGCCAGTTTTCCCAGTTTAAGTACAATGTCTGCAATCTGTCCAGGATCCATTTCATGTCTTTGGTACTTTTGGGATCCACGTTTGAGCTGTAAGATCAGGAAATGTGTGAACATTTGAGTCAGCGTCTTGGGGACGTCTCCAGTTCCTGCTTCACTGAACATTCCCTCGAGAACAGTCGCTGTAATCCAACAGAAGACTGGCATGTGGCACATAATGTAAAGACTTCGTGATGACTTCAGGTGTAAGATAATTTTATTAGCCAGGGTTTGATCACTGATTTTTTTTCTAAAGTATTCGTCTTTCTGAGGGTCATTAAACCCTCGTATCTCCGTTACTCTGTTAATATAAACAGGTGGAATCTGACCGGATGCTGCAGGTCGAGATGTTATCCAGAGGAATGCAGATGGAAGCAGATTCCCTTTAATAAGATTTGTTAACAGTACGTCTACTGAATCTGACGCTGTTAGATCTGTCAACATTTTGCTTTTTGTAAAATCTAATTTTAAACGAGACTCATCCAGTCCATCAAAGATGAACATGATTTTGTAATGATGATAGTCCACAGTTTGGTCTTTGGTTTCTGGAAAAAAACAATGAAGAAGCTCCAACACACTGAGATTTTGCTCCTTTTTAAAATTTAGCTCCCTAAAGGTAAATGGAAAAATGAAGTCCAAATGTTGATTTGCTTTTCCTTCAGCCCAGTCCAGAACAAACTTCTGCACAGATACTGATTTCCCAATTCCAGCAATGCCTTCTGTTAGCATGGCTCTGATGGGTTTCTCATCTCCAGGTAAGGGTAGAAATATGTCATTATAGCTGATTGACTCATCTGTTCTTAGTCTCCTACATGCCTTTTCAATATTTCTGACCTCATGTTCATCACTGATGTGTTTGTTTTCACAAGATATGATGTGAAGGTCTGTGTAAATGTCATTTAGAAGTCTTGGCCTGCCATGCAGAGGCATTCCTTCATTAATTGTCCGGAATTTATTCTGCAGTTTAGATTTAAATTCTTGCTTGCACACAAGATCTGGTTCTAAAACACAAAGAAAGTAAAAAAAAATGTTTGCTTTTGTTTGTGTTTTAAGATTTCCCATAGGTAATGAAATTACATTACACCCATGATATGATTAATCAAAAACTACAAATCTGTGGTAATTTTTTTTTTTGTACAAGTTTGATGTTCTGTACCTCACCTCTGATACTGCTCTGATGCTCTTTGGTTTCCATCACTCTAAAACTGCATGATGTATATCCTGGTTGCACATGCTAAAAAGAAATTCTTAATTAAAAAAAACAAATTAACTAATTAATTAATTAATTAATTACTTAATCAATGATAACATCAATGAAGACATATCATGAAATATTTGGGGGATTATAGAATCTCACTGAGACACAGTTTTTCCTGCTAACAGAATTCTATAACAGGGTTGTTGAAAAAAAAACTGGGAGGATAACAAATGGAATAATTGACACTATGCTGAGGAGCAGGTGATCCTCTCATTGTTCTAACAATTTGGAACTAACGACAAACCAAACAGCAGCACCAGGTATTCGTAGGCTATGCCCACAGTGTGACCCCTCTCTTTGGAACAACAAAATATAGGCTGTGCCAACCTGAGTAGGCTTCCAAACGTGGAACCATTTGTATCACTCCCTTGCTTAAGAGTTTTATCTTCTGCCGTAGCAAACTGCTGTTAAGTTCAGGTGGGAAAATGATTCCTAACTAGAAATACTCACAATCTGAGATCTGGAATATGGCCATGCCATCGGGGAAGAAAAACTTCATAAATGTTATAACCTGGTCATTCTGTACACTCAGGTCATCAGCTGACTTTATTTTATTGCCGCATAACATTGCTAAGTCTAGACCTGAGCACCTGAAGCAACCCCAAATCATAACACCACCACAGGGCATGATGGGTGCATGGCTTCTACACTACCCTTCTTACCCTGATGCACTTTTTATTGTTATTTCAACCATATACTGTACAGTTCACAGTGAAATGAAACGGTGTTCCTCCAGGTCCAAGGTGCTACATACAACATACTGTAAATGTGACCATCATCTGTGACTCCAAAGTAAAATCTTTATGCTTCGCTAACAAGTGGTTTTCTTATGGACACAATGTTTAGTTCCAGTTCTCCTAACATTGTGTGTGGAACTGCTCTTACTATTAAACATAACTCTGATTTCTAATCTACATTTCGAGTCCCTCTAAAATCCCTGGGAATTTGAACATTTAACAATTGTTCAAAAAATTGTATCTAAGAAATTTCCCTCTAAGAACCGAGATGTTTCTGAGTGAGATGTTTGAGATGTTCCATGGGGGACAGAGCTTTCAGTTCTGCTGCACCCTGCCTGAGGAAATCCCTCCCAAACTCCCTTAATTCTTCAGTTTCCGTCTCTTTTAAAATCAAGCCTAAAAACTCGCCTGTTGACTAAAGTTTTTAGTTAGTTATTTTGCTTTTTCAGCCCTCTTAGCCATATCTGTTTGGTAAGTACTATAAGATTGTGTCCCTATGAAAAGTGTTCTATAAATAAAATGCATACTACTACTACGGATAATAATAATAGCACCATATACTGTACAGTACCTGGTCCTGGAAATCAGCATCCAGCCCCATGGATGTATTTGTTATGCCATGTTTGTCTCTTAAAAAAAGACAATATTAATCTGATGTTAAGTAAGGAATAAAACAGCTTGTCAGTGGTGTGATAAACTGGATTTATAGTTACCACCCAGAAACTGACTGGTCTTCAAAAATAATTAATGATCACAATTTTTATATCCATATTAGGTGATTAATTTGTGTGAGATAAATATATACTGCCTGACCAAAAAAAAAAGTCACACAATCTAATATTTCATTGGCCCCCTGTCAGTATAAAAAAGAATCACCATCTTTTATCATATTATGTTGCTTGGCAGCCTGAAATGAAGATAAACACAGTTTATCCAGCTCTATTTACTCCAACACCAACATGTCAGGAAAAAAAACTGAATCACTGTCAGAAGATCTCCCGGATAAAGTCGTGCACAGCTACAAATCAGGAGACGAATACAAAAAATAAAGGCTTTGTCATTGCCTAGAAGCACAGTGAAGTCTATCATTAAGCAGTGGAAGGTATTTGGAGCAACACAGACCCTCCCTGGATCAGGGTGTCACTTAAAACAGGATAAAAGAGCCAGGTATAAACTGATCAGAGACGCTACCAAGAGACCAATAGCAGATTTAAAGCAGTGGCAGGAATTTATGACAAAGATTGTTCACTGTGTGCATGTGACAACAATATCACAAATTATTCACAAATGTGGCTTGTATGGGAGGGTTGCAAGACGAAAGCCACTCCTCAAGAAATGCCACATGTCACATTTGACCACAACACCATTGGATATGTATAGATAAAAATCTGCCAGAAAGTTGTCAATGTGAAGAAGGTTTACCTTCCAACATGATAATGACCTAAAGCACACAGCAAAACTGACCACAAAGTGGTTGAAGGAGAAAAAAGGTGACTGTCCATGCATGGCCTAGTCAACTGACTTTAACCCCATTGAAAATCTGTGGAAAGACTTGAAGATTGCAGTCCACAAACGGTCACTGTCACATTTAACTTAACTTGAGCAGTTCTGTAAAGAAGAGTGGGCAAATATTGCAAAGTCTAGATGTGCAAATGGGGTGATTCTTTTCTATACCAAGTGTGTGTGTGTGTGTGTGTGTGTGTGTGTGTGTGTGTGTAAGAAAAAATAAAGAAAAAAACAAACATTATTAAAAATAAATATTTATACACAGTACAGTATATAATACAAAAGAAAGGGAAAAACAATACAATAGGTACACTTTCAATCAAATTGCACCAGGTAATAATTATATATACAAATAGAGATTAAACTTTTTTCTTTTTTTTGTAATATAATTTATGTTCTAAAATCAGAAGTAAAATAAAGTAAAATAAAGTTGCAATAAAAATTGTATCATTCATTAGCTATTCCTTACCTGCCCTGCAGCACTGTTGGTGAACCCAGTGACTGATCGCTCTTCATAGACACCAAACAATGTTTAGGTGATGCAAAATTCTTCTGATTAATAACCCTTTCACATACATCAGTTTGAAATTAGTTAGTAAAAAAAAAACAACAACAAAAAGCCAATGATCTGGACACATTCCACACTCACATTAGATTTATCTCAGTGTCTCCTACATTCTTATTCCTACATAATTAAACTCACTTCTTAATTTTTTTTTTTAACCCCATCATTGACTTATGGTGCAAGTACTGTTAGAACTGTTCACAAGACATTCCTTACCTTTCTTTTTCTGTCTGTTGAAACACTATTGTTGCGTTCATTGACTTGTCACTCCGCATAGACACAATGCTGGGTACAGGTGCGTGAGATTTTTCTTTCTGGTATCTAATTAAAAACAATTCCTACATAATTATTTTTTTTATTTGTTTTTAAAAACTCTCCTTAAAATCCCATTATTAACTTAATTACGTTGTAAGCATTGTTAACATGGTTCACTGGACATTCTTTACCTTTCTTTCTCTGCCTGTTGAAACACTATAGTTGCGTTCATTGACTTGTCACTCCGCATAGACACATTGCTGGGTGCAGGAGACTGAGATCTTTTGTTCTGATATCTAATTCAAAAACAATATCAGGGTATTCATTACAAAGCAGGTTTAGTGCATTAAAATAGGATTAAATCTAACGACACTTTTGATATTGAATGATGCTTACATTTAAGGTTCAGTGTGAGAGTTTCTGTGGGTTGCAGAAAACTGGATTAACAGAGCCAGATACTTATCAAAACTGTTTCAGTGTCAGATTCCTCAGCTTAAACAAGCTGAGCTACTTGATCTTGGCTATGACATCATTCAGTTTAAAAATAGCACATCTGCGGTAAGTACACATACCAAGATAGATCATTTCAGAACTTTTTTCACCTTTAATGTCAGGACGCTGGGCTGCTGCATGATGATTGGAGGAGCTGTTTAAAGGGCGGAACCCCTTTTTTGATTGACAGCATGTCTTAAGTATACATCAGCGCTACAGAGATTCGAGTTCAGTCCCATGCGGATTTGCAGGTAGGGTGGTACGACGAACTGCTGCACTCTGTATTGTTTGCTGGTGATATAAACCATTTTTGTTTGTACAAATCATTCTTTAAATAATAAAAAAAACATATTATAGCGTTCTTGACTTTGCTCCTTGTTTCAGCATTGTAAAGTTAGTTCGATCATATAATTAAAGTAGCTCGTGGAAGGGGAAACTAGCCAGCTAGCAAGCTGTACATAATGGCAGACGCAGACGGGGCAAATATTGTTGACCTGCTTTTGGCAAAACCATTTAGTAGTCTTACTTACGAGGAGAGAGAAATATGAGCTTCCCCTGTTTCAAAAGCTAGCAGCCGCCACTGGTGTACACCCTTATATAACTGGGGATGTGTTGTTCAGAATTAAGCAATGACATTCAAACTTATGTTAAATAGGAGTCAGTACACACCTGCCATCATTTAAAGTGCCTCTGATTAACCCCAAATTAAATTCAGCTGTTGTAGTAGGCTTTTCCTTACATCTTAGGTGCATCTTACAGCAAAAGCCATGGTTCACAGAGAGCTCTCATTGGTATCAGCCAGGAGACTACAAAAGAATTTCCAAGGCAATAGATATACCATGGAACACAATAAAGACGGTCATCATCAAGTGGAGAAAATATGGTGCAGCAGTGACATTGCCAAGAACTGGCTGTCGCTCCAAAACTGATAAAACAACAAGAAGAAAACTGGTCAGGGAGACTGCCAAGAGGAGGTGCAAGAATTTCTGGTGGTACTGGCTGTGTAGTACATGTGACAACAATCTCCTGAATTCATTATTTGTCTGGATTATCAGGTAGGGTGAAGAAAAACACCCAAGTCTGGCTTAACATTTGCAAAAACAAATCTGTCTCCCAAAAACATGTGGGAAAATGTTATCGTCTACTGAAACCAAGGTTTGAACTTTTTGGCCATAATTCCATAAGGTATGTTTGGCACAAAAACAACACCGCACATGACAAAAAGAACACTGTATCCACAATGAAGCGTGGTGGTGGCAGCATATGCTTAGGGGCTGTTTTTCTTCAGCTGGAACTGGGGCCTTAGTCAAGGTGGAGGAAATTGTGAACAGTTCCAAATACAGTGGAATCATGGATTACAAGTAACCCGGTTTGCGAGCGCTCCGCAAGATAAGCAAAATTTTTAAATACATTTTGTCTTGATAAAGCGAGTCTTGATATATGTGCTGCTTGTTTTAACGGCAAGAGTAATGCGATCACAACTGAGCCAATGTTTTTTCTCTAAAGCATCTTTTATTTTGTGTTTGTATGTGTGTGTGCTTGTGTGGTGGTGTGTGTGTGTGCTTGCGCAGAGATGTGTGTGTACTCGTGCTTGTGCTACACAGCAGCCCCCTTCCTCCTCTCCTCTCTCTGATTTCAATCACTACAGCCATAATTCTATCAAAATGTAAAGTGCAGGTTAATTTGTTTTATTTTAAATTATATTAAGATTTGGGTTATGGAACGAATCGTTAGAAAGATTTGGAGCATTTTTGCAAAGAAGAATGAGCAAATATTGCCAAGTCAAGATGTGCCATGCTGATAGAAAAAAATCAAAAAGTGCTTCAACAAAGTATTAGTTTAGGGGTGTACATATTTAGTTAACCACATAATTTTAGTTTTTTATTTTTAGTCTTTAAAAATATTTCAGTTTATTTTTTTATTGAGTTGTACAGGTAAAAGGTCACATTAAAGGTGGAAAAAGTTCTGAAATAACTGATCTTGGTCTTAAAATTGGTAAAACTTTTACAGTTTTTAAGGGTGTTAAAGATGCATATGTATAAGCATGTACAATCTCAAATAAAGATTTTTTAAATCATGTTAAAACATTAATTAAAATTGATTAAATGAATGGGGAAAATTCTGCAGCACTAGTTAAAGCTCGACAGTATTTCCTTAAATCACAGCGAGCACCGAGCTCCTGTACACACTTTGTGTAAAATCTCACCACTGCCATAATAGACAAGTCAGGAGCGAAATCACTGTTGTATACCTAATGAATTAGTTATAGTACTGGTTATGATACTTCACTTGTCTTACTTCTCATATTTATCTCCATCTTCATTAGGGGAACTCATTTTCACAGGTCTGTGGTGCGTTTCCTTAATGGAATGTGCTCCAGGAATAAATGCAGACCTGCAATCACACAACCGCACTCGATAAAGGAATCATAACTAAGTAGAAATCAAGACATGTTTAAACTTACAGTCTTTGAATGTTTGATTCTAAATCATACAAAATCCACTTCCCTTTGTCTACATGTAAACAATTAGTGTACCAAATTCAGTAAGCAATTTACTCTAATTTATTGTAACTCTTGTCAAGAGAGTTCTGCTGACGTGATCTGCTGGTGTCACAATTTTTTTCAACTATTTTCCTGAAAATTCCACAATTTTCTCTCTAACTGGGGAGAGACAATATATTTCACACACTGTTGCCAATTTGGAAACGCTGGTTAGCCTAATATGCATGTCTTTGTACTGTGGGAGGAAACCAGAGAACCCAGAGGAAACCCACCAAGCACATGCGCACAGAGATGGGAATCAAACCTGAACCCTGAAGGTGCAAGATAATAGTACTAATCACTAGGGCCACCTTGCTGCCTCAGTAATTAAGCTTAATATTTTTATTATTATTAAGTAATTAACAGTAAATAAGCAGTCTGGCCTTCTGGGCTGTTGAAAAAAGAAAGATCAAGGTGAACTGACTGGATAGTCAGGTTAGGGTTCTGTCGCTCCCTCAGTTGAGTTTAGTTAAAATAAGCTTCACTGACAGATGGCTGGTTCATGGCCACCATAAGAACTAATATTGCCAAAGTGTGTAAATAAACAAAACAACAGTAACAGCAGAATTTATCAATATAGAAGGAGAAGAACAAAAGCATTGTTTAGGGACAGAATAATAAGAAACATCAGATTCAGAGGTTAGCAGTGCTCATGGTGCATTCAGTACAGCTATGCCATGTTAGTATAAGCAGGGATTGTGCAATCTCTCTCTCTCATGTGTGTGTGTGTGTGTGTGTGTGTGTAAGAGAGAGCATGGGTGTGTGGGATAATACAATGGTGGCTATAAATGTTAAAACAACATATGCATTTTATTATAGTTGTCCCTGTGCACAAAGTGCACGAACAAGAATACTTTAGAATACTCGTTTTGTTCGTCAGGTTTGATGACTTTCAGGCTGCAGATCAAATGATAAATTTGCTCATTTCCTCATTCTTCCTGAAAAGTGAATAATGTTTATGTAACACCTGTGCCACCGCGGTCTCAGGGAGGAAGATCGGGGTCTCCGGACTACTGAGCCGTAGCTTTGTCTCCCCCTGGTGTGTCTGTGTGTATGTGTCCCGTTATTAGTTCTAAATTAGTGTCACCTGTGTTTCCCTTATGTGCTCCCCTATTTAACCCAGTCGACCCCGTAGCTTCCTGTCCGTCCACCGTTCTGTGTGAGAGAATCTGTTTGTGTTTTTGTATGTCATGACCAAAAGTACTTTACATGTTCCCCAGGAGTGAACCGACCACGAAGTCGCGGGTCTAAACCCCACACCCTTGTATCCTGGGAGGATAAGGATATTCTGATTTATGTTTACAAAGACCCTTTTGTTTCAGCGAGTAATAATTAAATAAAACACTCTTGGTTACTGCACCTGCGCTTGTGTCCGAACCCCTTTGTACCAGCAACATGACAGTTTACTACCAACACCAACACAAAATGCCCGTGCAGTACCAAGAAATGAATGATTTCTGATTCTGAAGTGCACAAGTTATAATTATTCCAATACTCTAATATTCTTAACACTACATTTATGACAATTTCAAAACCATGATGTCATTTTATATTATTCAGCATATCCCCGCCTCCAGCTTCCTGAACAAACAAACATATTATTATATTATTTATCCTCATTTATGTCATTTTTATTTTTTATTGTACAGGTGTATCTGATTATAAATTTAATGTAGAATAACATACAGTTAATACATTTCATTTTACAGAAATTTGTCAAGAAATTGATTGTCTGAGTAGAAATTGAAGTTCTACTCCATGTGTTTAAATACAAGGAAAATACAACAGAACTGTAAAAGCAATACCAGTTACCTCTCTCTCACTCACATATAATTTTCTTGTGTTTTTCAGGGGATTTTCTAGCTTTGTACGTGTTTGCTGGAAAACCACCCCTACACCCGACACACACACACACACACACAGAGCGACTACAGAACACACACACACACACACACACACACACACACACACACACAAAAAAACATCTTTATTATTCTTTCCAACTCGGTTTTATGTTGTTTATCCATTTAAAAAAACAGTTTATTGTAGTGGAGAGTAAAATCCATCAGTAAAATGTACAGTATGAAACCAGAAACACTTACTTTCACTGTTCTGCTCAGTGATCTCCGCAACAGGAACCTGTGTGTTTAGTTTCAGTTCAATAGCTTTTTGTTCGACCTTGGTGTAGTTTTGTTTATACAGTAACCAGCCCGAGCTTTATATATTTTTTTTGCACAATTTTGCAACAGGTTTCCCTGATCGCTCCTAAAATTACACAATTATAATTAGTATACTTAATATAATATACTTTCAAAATTATAGACAAAATCGACACATATTCTTACATTCATTTGGAGGAATAAAATAAATATAGGGCTATATAAATTAAAATGTGATGTTAATATACATCCGATATTTTATATTAATATACAGATGTGGCCATTAAGACTGCGCGTGTTTTCCCGCGGGATGCCTCAATTTAGCGCGCGGCGCGCCGCGACTTGCCGTAAGCAACATTCGGGAATTTAAATAAATGTGTTGTGCTTCACTGAATATCCGCCAGATGGCGCATGGAAGGACTTTATTTAAACGCCAGACCAAGTACTGTACAACAAAGAACTGTGTATAATTACTTAGTCTAAAACAATATTGTTTCCAATGCTGAAGCAAACATGAATTTTATTTTGCTTTACAACAGATCTTTCATGATAAATGTGTGTATATGTGCTTCATATTATTTTCATAGTGATGAAGTGAGATGCCCAAATTCGTGCTTTAAAATTCTTAATAAGTTTCTTATATATTTTTTGTAATGTTTTAACAGGGACAAAACAGTGAAAGACATGGCAATGTCTCGGTTTACATGGTGTTGAAATTAATTTAATTTCCTGATAGTAGGCTATCTGATAGTCTTAACTATGCGAATGTCCTGATTCGTAAATATGCCAACATATCTTATTTAAAACGTAAAAAATGTGTCGACATCATCAGAAGACATGAATGAACTATATATATTATATTATTAAGTAAATATTATCTTATGGCCACAAACTTTTTCGGGCTTTTTATAATAATCATCATATTTGCTGTTTGTGTCCAGCATTTAATAATTATTTCATACATTATTTACCCACGGCTGGAAATAATAGCTGGAATGTGATGTGATTGTGAATTCATGACTAAAATAAAGCAGTTTGTCTTTTGTAAAGTACTTTCACTTTACAAAAGGCAGCGTTTTTTCAAAAGGTTGATAAACGCGTGTTGTACAGTATATACACCGCGACAGCGCGCGCAGTTACTCACTTCTCACCTTTCATGTAGGTCTGCTCGGACTAATTAGTTTTAAACCCCTCAAAAATGTGTGTGTATACAGCCCCAAACCTCCATCAGTTATTAACAATAGCATCTATTTAGAAAAAATGACCCAGTGATTTCGGAGCTTCAGGAAATCTCCCGGCGCTCTGGGCATAACACCGGGCCAACTCATGTCGGAAAGAATTTATAAACGGTTTCTAAACGTGGGCTATTGTTTTTTTTTTTTACTTATAGTATTTGTTAATTTAATTTAAATGAGGTTTGGGCTCAGGACTTCGATTCGGCATCGTGATTCTCCTCTTTCATTTACTCCATAGTTTTAATCAGCGCTCAGCCGCATGCATAAAGTTCTCCAGAGCGCACCGGCAGAAGTAGACTAATGATTATGAACGCGTCGGGAAAACAGCAAGCAGACTGACTCTGACCATTTAAAAAAACGTTTGCGTTCATTTTCTGACGCGCTCAAGTTCACCAAAAACAATACAGAGCAGCGCACCTTATTTGCTTTCAAACATTTATAAAATCACGTTTTTTCGTTATTGTGAGTGCGCTTAAATAAAAGTTCAGTCTTATAAAGGCATGTAGTCTTATATAGTTTTATTATATAATCCTTAGAGTCCTCATCTGTTACATTTTTGAGGACAATAGTTTTTTTTCAGCCTGTCACGGCGTGCGCCCAAATCAATATCGCTCCTCGCTCACTAGTTAGGCCGCCTCCCCTTCGGGGTTTGTTGGTTTACAGTGGATTTTACTACGCGGTGTGAATGAGACGCGCGTACACCACGCGGAAGTGCGAAATGCAAACGGGGCAATTGGAACGCGCCCCAGAGACTTCAAAGAAGAGCCAGCGCGAGTGGACGGAGGCAGGAGCTGCTGTCCGCGGATGGCCGTCGTACTCGTATTTTATAGCGCAGGGTGCAAATCTGAGATCATTGGCATGGGTAGCTCAACAGCATGTCATGTGGGCATTATAAGACTAAAAAGTGGCAGCTGGCACGCCTAAAAATAGACGCAGGTTAATTTTTTTATAGTCTAAATTAAAATCCTCCTCTTTAGTGCCTCCTATTCCTATTAATCCTATTGTTCTTTTAGTGTCACTGCGTGTGCTTACAATGCCAGACAACATTCAAATGCAAATTATTCACTCTCCCCAAGTGTGAATCAGCTGTTCTCACCTATACATATTAACCTATACGTTCTCACCTAAAGTGTTTAGGTAAAATTCCACCTATACAAGTGTAAAAAATATGAAAAGAAAAAAAATAGGAAGGGGCAAATACTTTTTCATGGCACTTCACATGTAGTCAGATTGTTCCACTGGGCTGAAACTGTAGCAGGTGGAGTTATAGCACTTTTCAAATCACACTAACTATACACTGATATGAATAACTTTGAATGATGAATTCTATGTTAATATAATCTCGGGCTTGCTCCACATTATAAAAGCAAAGCGCGGAGTTTAGTCCGAAATCAGGGAAGTAGGTGATGTGGTGGAGGCAGTGGCGGTTTTACACTGAATTGCTCCCCGGGCGAGACTCCCCCCCCCCCCCCCGTCAGCGCCACTTTTAACCAACAAAACCCCCTCTCTGACGTCTGCTCGGTCTTGTTAATTTGTTTTAAAACCCCCAATTCTGCAAATTCCCCCAGCAGCGAAACCGGTTTGATGACTTCACACCTGTTGTAAAGGTGAGATGGGGGATTACAGTAACTGTGGGTGCGCTTCACCTCGGAGCGCGCTGTCGCGTTGTATTCAATGAATAGACTAAAACAAAATCATGTTTGCTTCAGCATTGGAAACAATATTGTATTAGGCTAACTTTATTAAAGATTATACACTTTTGTATTCTTTGTCCACACACGTGGGCATCTTAAATTTTTAGATATTGATCCTTTCTCGATGCAGCGAATTTTCTGAGCAAATTAATAATAATTTCCATGAATGAAAAGCAGGAAGAAGAAAAGGTTACGCGAAAATAAGAAAAAGCTTTAGAGGTAAATGCTGTGAAATGCTTCAAATGAACAGATTCTGCCTATAACAGGTCAGGGACAGTGAGGCTGGACCCAGCAGCGCACCACATCCCACATCATAATACATGCTGATGATGACCAACACGTCTCCCCTGATCTACCAGAGCCAAGTAAAAAGAATGGCAATCAAACAGAATAAAATTAGTAGCAGCACTAACTTGTGCTAGTTATTATGATGGTGGTCAATATTAATTGAAATAATGTTTCTCAGCATTATTTCGTGTTAATATTGACTACCATAATAATTAAAATAAGTAACTAGTTTACTAGCGTGAGCTACTGCTGCTACTGATTTTATTTCAGCTTACCTGTTCAGTTTTATTGCCATTCCTTTTAAAAATTTTGCTTTATAGATTTATATGTTGTTTGTCTTGATGTTCTTTTTTTTTCGTTTCTTTGACCCAATATATGTTCAGTGATACTTCAAATAACATGTTTAAATAGCATTGATTTCTGTATTGTGTTATATTTTTATACTAGTAACTGGTGTTATAAATGTATCTCTACATTAATGAGCCAATGTATTATGGTGTGGGCTGCTGTGGGCCAGGAAGTCCAGGGCCACTTTTTGGTCCCAGTCCGCCCCTGTAATAACGAATGGAGAAAGCGCAGTCGAAGCCCGGGGATTCTGTGTTCCGCGGGGGCCAGTCGTGAATAGCTGACACTCACGGCCAGTCGTGAATAGCTGACACTCAGTGACAGCCAATTAAATTGAAGCATTTTTGTTGCTTTCCACATGGTGTGGCGTTGCTTAAATAATATCCGTATAATATCCGTATATCCTATAAAATCGTCCAGACCTTGGTTCGAATCCCGCTCTGGGTGAAAATGTAATAAATGTGAATCTTTTGTTTTACACTTTTTGCTTATGATAATCATTAAATTATAGCAACTGTGAGGTGAGTGCTAATGTGTTTCATAGCTTAAGAAAAAAAAATTCTCAATTGCAAACATGCATTTAGTACTGAAGCATAACTTGATAATGTAATGGCTATATCGTGGTATTTTAGCGAATAGCACCGGAATTTTGAGTACTGGCCGGGAACGAACCCGGGTCTTCCGCATGGCGGGCGAATCACCTACCACTGAGCCACCAGTACCCGTCTGCGTTTAAAGCGCATAAATATAGGCTAACATCATACATCTTTGTAGTCCTTTTGCACACGCGCGGGTACGTTACAATAATAATAATAATAATAATAATAATAAATTTGGAGAACTACTACTAATAATAATAATAATTCTGAATGAAAATGAAGAATAAATACATATCAGTTTGAGCTTGACACGTTTATGAGCTCTGTCGCTTGCCGTCAATGGGCGCCTAAGAGACATAACATTTTTCGGCTTCAGTAGACACACAATACTTTAGACTGAAACACGACTGCCCCCTACAGGTATTGAAGGGCATTTTCACAGCTTGCCGCGCGCACTCGCGGCAAGTCGTGGGATCCCTTTTCCGAAAACGTGCGTTTTTAAAGACCAGATCTGTATTGATTCAGATCAATTATTCTATTCTATTCTATTCTATTTTATTCTATTCTATTCTATTCTATTAATATTTTAAATAATCTGTGTCTGTAGTATAATCCTACATTGTAGACAGCTGTTGCAGCACGAGGTGTACAGTAGATACAGTAAGATGCAAGAATCATTGTATAAGCCAGCATGCATAAAATTTATGAAACTTTTTACAAGCAGGTTTGTAATAAAATTCTGTCTGTAATTCAGTATGTTTACTGTTCATTTATAGCTTTTCCCCCTTATACCTTTGTTAAAGATTATTTAAATGTAGATATGATCACTAATTATAAAAGATTTTGATGCATCATGTCACATACGTCTGTTATGGATATAAAAAGCCAAACATGATGGCAGTTCTTTCAGCCTTCAATAGTTCATTAAAATGCAGCTGTGGTTTGATATAACTGTATTATTCCCCTACAGGGCTCTATCCTAAAGATAGTGGATTATTAATATGTCTGGCTGTCTGGATATATAATAGACACCTCCAAACTGTTCCCCGCTCATATTCCTCTGGGACATAAGAGTAAACCATATAAACACGTTGTTTGAGGTCTCGGGAGAATAGAGTAAATTGACCAATAGCGCCATCTGCTGTTTTGGAAGAGGAAGTTGCTCCATTGCATTTGTAAGAAAATAGGTTGGCGCATTTGTGAAAAAGTCAATTATTTCTTTGCAAAGCAGATTGTGTTTGTTTGTTGAATTTTGGCACATAATTAACTCCATAGCAAACTGGAATCTTTTACTTTTATTTTTCCTCCTTTTGCTGATTTTACGGAAATGTGACATTGGATTGTCATTAAACAGATTCATCTTCCACACTGCTACAGCCTTTTTAACCATTTTGGTCTCCCTGAGGGCTGTTGTTGCAGTACATTTACTATAGAACAGTCACCACACTTGGACCACACTTGTGCTACAGCACAAGAGAGAGAGGAATTATTGTCTTAGTTGTGATCATGTGACGCTCGGCAGACGAAGTGTATACTCGTATGGGAAGTGTATTTTATCTGGTTAAAATCTATAAAACCTTTTGCTTGTCTTGTAAAACAATCGCAGACCAAGTAAATCACAATCCAAGATTTTACTGTAGTACAAAATATATTTACAGTACCATCTTTAACTGTTTTGAGTTAAGAAACATAAGAAAAATAATAAGTTTTTACCTGAGAATCTCCAGTTTACAGTGTGGGTTCATCAATCCAGTAGAAAGCCCTTTGACTCCTGAATCCTGCAGTTTATCACTGAGGTCCAGCTCTCTCATAAATGAATACTCTGAGCTTTTACTAGAACGTCATCGCGTTTCTCTCTGAGATTACAACCACACAGTCTGTAACAAAGTAAAATCATTTTGCTTGATTGCATGTAATATAAAACATTCATACACCTTTCTCTCATTAAGAAACAAAACGAAACACAAATATGCAGATGGTGTCACATTTATCCTGTTAAACAGTGATGCTCTTATTTTTAGTTTAGTAAAGGTAGAATGACTGTGACTCATTTGAATGGTCTGAGTGAGTTTTAAAATATTTGTAACACAGTGCAACATTGGATTGTATGCATAATTGGTTCCAGAAGTGTGCTTGTACATCAAAAAACTCATATATCAAAACACTTGTATATCAAAGTGAATTTCCCCCATATAAAAATAATGGAAACTCAGACGATTCATTTCACAACCCAAAAATATTCACATAAAAAGAATTACTACAAAGTATAAAGTAAAAAAACAAAACAAATTAACCTGCACTTCACCTTTGAAAAATGCAGAGCTAAATACAGTTCTGTAACTAATGCCTTTATTGACAACAACAGAAAGGCATGAAATAGTTACAACAACTAATGACACACATGCTCTCTGCTTTCCATGTTCAGATGCTTTGTGTTCCGCGCTTTTTGAACAAGCAAATCCTTACCATTAGTACAGCCATCTAGTGGATAGGTGGGTTTATTGTTCATCTGTACACTAGATGGCAGTAGTAATAGTAATGGTAAGGATTGGCATGTTTAAAAAGAGCGGAGAACAAAGCAGGTGAACGCGGGAAACAGAGAGCGTGTGTGTCATTAGGTTTTGACACAATCACTGCAAAAGAATCCTAGCTGCAGTGATTGAGACCAGCATGAGAAGAAGAGGAAGGATGGGGGCTGCTGTGTAGGACACACACACACACACACCTCTGTGTGAGCACACACATACCAACCCCGCGTGAGCACACACACTTACAAACACAAAATAAAAGATGCGAAAAAAACTTTGGTTCAGTTGTGATAATGTTACTCTTTGCATCGAAACAAGAAGTGTATGCGTGCCACATGCGATACTTGATATTTGGTACTTGTTCAAGTTCAAGTTCAAGTAGGCTTTATTGTCACTTCAACCATATACAGTTAGTACACAGTGAAACGAAACAACGTTCCTCCAGGACCAAGGTGCTACATGCAACATAAATTTACAACATAAATTAACAGAAAAACTAAACTAGCTAACTAAAAGGCCTAGTTAGCTGGCTAGCGGAGACAAGACAGATTGACCTAACATAAATTACAACATAAAGTAAAAACTAACTAACTAAGGAAGACTATCTACAGAGTTTTTACAGACAACAGACAACATAAAGTGCACGTGCAAATGTGCAAACAAAAGCAACAAAGTGACAGTGCGACAACATAACATGATAATAAGGTGTTGAGGTGATGAGTTGAGGTAGTGACAAGACTCGCTTGTTTATCAAGACAAAATTTATTAAAGATTTTTGCTCATCTTGAGGAACGCTCGCAAACCGGGTTACTTGCAATCCGAGATTCCACTGTACTCTCATCATGTTTTTTTGTTTTTTTTTTGCATTGAGAGATGGCACTTTTAATTTTGTTGTACTTGTTGCAATGACAATAAAGACTTTTATTTTATTCTAACAAATTCATACATTAATACAAATCATAGGGAAAAAACCTATTATAAATAATAAAAAAAAAAACTACAGTGCTTTCCTGGATATCATGGTTACTGGATACAAGTGCATTAAACAGTCCTCTGATGCTGCATATTTCTGGAGATTAAACACTTTCAGATCCTCCTCTAAGTTCGTTAACAAAAAAACCACTGCTAACCACTGAAAGAGGAGAACAACAATCTCAACAAAGAAACTGCTGGAGAATGTTCCGGAGTCTCCATCAGCATCACATCATCAGTCAGGTAAGCAGCAGCTGACGAGCAAACTCAAGGCCAGCTTTCAACCTTTAGACAGTTGGAAATGGAGTAGCTGAATGGTGTTTAGTTAAATCTCAAATGTTTTAATACATTTTCTTTGTTCCATTAGATACTAAGCAGCTTCAGGAGTTACAGACTTTGGACAAACTTGTTGGACATCCACCACAAGAGAAGACTGATGTAGCCAGTGAGAGAGAACTTTTCCAGCCCAGTTCTTGGAGCCCTTACATACAGCAAGCAACTAATTTTCCCTTTAAAATTTTCTTCTCCTTTTTGACTGATTATTTTCACTGCAAGATTGTCATAATGCTGTAGACTTTGTGTAACTCCTGTATAAATCATACTTTGAGTTGAGCAGTGTGACACTTAATATCTTTGTCAGGTTGGGTGACATTTTGTATCATTTAGTGTTGTATCATTTAGATTTTGCTGGCGTCTGTTATATTGTATAAATTGAAGATTTATTACACAATAAAAACTATGTTGTAGTTTGCACATCTAAGTTTATTTTATTTATGCATTTATTTTTACACATGGGCTCGGTTTACAAATTTAGTGGTAATAATAAACCATAATATTTTTAATATTATTAACCTGCTGGTTTTAATGTTGTGGTGGACAGAGGACAGTATGGACACTGACGGGTCTCAGGTGGTGTTTGTTGTGGCTCATCACTGTATGCTGTTAACTGAGGATTTTTTATATGTTCAATAAAACTATAATATTTCTCACTTGTGTTTCATACATCTCATTTATATCTGGCTTTTATCTCATTATGGTCTTGTATATGCCTAAGCAAATGCCATAAGCATATTGCATAAGCATATTATAAAGAAATAGATAGATATATTTAATTAAATTCAATATATTATGAAGTATATTGTTAAATAGTAAATTACATACATTAAGATATACTGTATATTTCTCAATATATGAATAGCGGCAATTCCTTATGTATTTTTCAATATATTAGAATATGTTAATACAATATATTATTCAGTATATTGTGAATATATTTAGATCAGAAGACTAAATCATTCAATATATTGACAGTTAATATATAGAGAAATATATCTTCTTTGCAGAGGGGTCGTTCTCAAATTGCCCTCAGTGTGTGAATGTGTGTATGTGTATGTGCCCTGTGAGGAATTGACCATTGTCCATGGTGAACCCCGCCATGTCTCCTGAAGTCTCATGAGATAGACTCCAGGTCTCCCACGACTCTATATACAGTATACGTGGTAAGGAAAATGAGTGAATGAATGAGGTAGAGTGAAAGTTTTATCACCTGACAGCTCCAGGGTCTTGGGTTCAATCCTCAGGACAGGTGAGTCCATAGAGTTTAATGTTGTTCCAGGTTAAACTGATGTGGAATCATGTTGAATGTGTGAAAACTAATTGTAAATGTAACAGTTCATGTAAAACGTACATTTATTTCATTCACATGAAGCCTGTGTACATATTTGGAATGAGTTTAATGAAATGTTCTCAGTGTAATTTCCTTTTATTTAGTTGAATTTATTGGTAGGATTAGAGCAGCATCTATTTGTGGTGCTACTAATGTGTGTGTTATCAGTGTAGTGAAGAACTCAGACTTTATGTAATTAATAAAATCATGAGTCTTGAAGAGTAAATAAAGATTTTACTTATGAGCACAATTTACATAGATACTGAATATAAAACATAATTCATAAATTAACAACAGATTCAGTCTTTTCTTTAGTTTTATTTTTTATAAACATGTTTATTTCAGTTTATACTGAATAAGAGGTTTAGTGTTAAAAGACTCTGTGGAACAAATCACCAGAAACCAGAACATGGCCAAAACAAACACTTACTTTTTAAAATACTTCATTGTTCAGAAAGTGAGCAGTAAATTCACTGAAATAGGAGACAGTCACATACAGGACACAGGACACTTTTGTCTTCTTCTGTCCTACATTGATGAGTTTCTTTGAAGTTTATCTAGTACTATTTGTTTTATGGACTGGAGGTGGGAGAGCTTGTGTAGCCCCTGTTTAGCCTCTAGTCTCTGTGTATTACTGGTGTTACTGGTTTCATTACTCTAATTCTGTTCTGTGATCTTATATAAACCTCCTGAAGACTGAATTCTGGGTTTGTTGAGTGTCTGTTCCACTACTGTCCTGGTTCTGCTGAGTTTAATCACGATCCACACTGCTTCCTAACTTATTGTACACACTGCTTCCTTTCTCCCATCAGAGGAAAGTTTAATTTCACTTATGAAGGAATCATGTCTGTAAAAATCAAAACAGAAAAAACATGTTTTAAATCTGTACCCTGTGTCTCTTTTTCTTTGTAATAATCATTAAAATTACACACGTATCACATTTGGTTAAACTTATAAACACAAGAAATCTGGCATGAAAGTAAAATAAACTTGAAAAATGAGATTATAACTGCAGTGGTATTTCTGTGAACAGAAACGGATCAGATGAAAGTTCACTTCTATTAAATCAGAACTGTATAGTTATTATCATGAAGTGACAAATTACTGTTGTGTTTTAATTCAGTTCCTAAAGGTATATTCTATGTGCTTCTCTCAGTATGATCACCAACATGCTGCTGATTTGAGCATTTATATTCCTCTTTCACTTCACTCTTACAGCTACATTATATTCTACAGAAAGTACACATTCTGCACTACTCTGTCTGTGTGTTAAGTTTACTTACACTAGTCGTCCTCCTGAACGCTGCAGTAATTTCTCAAGTTGTGTGACTGAATTTCCTAATTATTACACGTCAGATCCAGATCTTTCAGATGTGAGGAGTTTAACTTTAGTGCAGCAGTCAGAGCAGCACAGTGTTTATCTGTTATACTGCACTTCATTAACCTGCAGAGAGAAACATTTTTATATATTATTTACTTCACAGGGATAAATAATGATGTAGGCACACATGTAATATATATCTGTACAGAACCATTTAAAAGTTTGGACACACCTTATAATTAAATTTTCTTTGTTTAGTGATTTATTTTCTATATTCTAGTGCAATACTGTTTTTTTTTTTTATTCCAAAACTAAAACTCAAAACTCCGAAATTAAGTAATTAACAACAACAACAGTCGGCTGTTATTTTTAGACATGAAGGTCAGCTGTTCTGGAACAGTTCTAGCAAGAACAGTATTGTCAAGTGTATTTGCAAAACCCATCAAGCACCATGATGAAACTTCTTTATGTAACATCCTCAGCAGCGACCTCATTTCCCCTCTTGTCTGTTCCAACCACTCAGCATTCAGCATCAGCAGTAACTAATCAGGAGCTCTGTGCAATGTACTACTTCAATGAAGCAGACTTTTTCCTTTATCACTGTTTAAAGAAAATGTTTACTGGAAACTAGCAGTAGGTTTAGGAGTTGATTTTAGTGATCCAGCCACAGGCCCATCCATCTGGTCCATCATAAATCATACTCAATTCATCTGTCTATAAAACATCTGAAAAAGTTCTAACTTGTCTTGACACCTTGGGCTTCTGCACATATTTTTAAATGTTTTACTTTTTGGTGTTGATTAAATCTCTTTTTGTACCATTTTGTCTGAGGTAAAGAAGCTGTCTAATAGTTATACACACCTTGCTGTTAATAACTTTTGGCCACACCCTCCCGCTTTATAAAAAATCCACATCACATAAGAATCCTTAAATCTAATAACCAGTCAGGTTTATATAGTTTGAAAAATACTGTATAATATTGTAATAAATATAGACAGAGAAATGGCTCGAGTAATATTACAAACACATTTTTAAATCTCTGGTTCGTGTTCTTCAATCTTATATACATTCTTCTGTTTTTGACAGACTCACCACAGTGTGTTCAGTTTACACTCGTGTTTCTTCAGTAGATCACAGAGCTTCTCCACTCCTGAGTCTCCTAGTTCACACACACTCAGATCCAGCTCTCTGATGTGTGATGGATTTGTACAGAGGGCTGAAACCACACTAGTGCAGGATTTCACACTTGCATACAGTCTGCAGAGAAAAAATACTGTTTAGTCCAACAGAGAAAGGAAAGATATAGAAATGACTAAAGTAGTATTATAAACTACTATATTAAACTGTGGTTTGTGCTCTTCATACACACATTCTTCTGTTTTTACCAGACTCATATGACTGGGTGAGAACTAAAAAACATAACCATTAGGGTTATAATACAAAACTTAACTGTACAATTTATTAAATACTAAACATGATTTTGATGTCTCAATTCAATATTATTTCAATACAAAGAAACAGTAATTTTAAATTATTAATAATTATTTAAAATTATAAATGGACAGTAATTTAAAGTAAATGACACATTAAAGTTAATGTGATGGATTTTGACTGTTATGCTTGAAGAAACATAAAATTGTCACGAATCGGTTGCTGGTGAGGCATAAATGCAGAGGAAGCAGACTGAGAGTTCATTTCTTTTTAATGATATATTAGCACAGTTACAAACCAAAAACAAAAGCTCTTTTCCTAGAGCCCTCAGAGACCTTTAATATATTAACGCTCTTTACAGAAAAACAACCATCATCAAAATAACAATAATAACTAATGCTAGACGCCTGACTACACTAGAATCAGGCCATTTATACTACTCAACTTAAATTACTCGCCTCGATTCAGGTGTGCGCTCTTGTCACCTGACCGAGGCGCCCTATGGGAAATGAAGTCAAACTGAAACTAAACTAAAACAAAACAAACATAATAAGTGGCGTTTTGGCGCCCTCTATGGGTTAACCCTTACAGTACTCCCCCTTTAAAAACGCTCCTCCAGAGCGCTAACGGAGGTCCTGGGCTCCCTTTCCAGTGCTCCGTGTCTTGCCTCCTAACACCAAGGCGGTTGATATTGTTTTCTGGGTTGGGTTGCAGGACAAGCAGAACAGATTTCCCCAAGCCTAAAGACGGCCAAACTGACCCTGGACCCATGTCCCCGACGCTGGGTGAAGTGGTTGGCATTGGGGTCTTCGTGCCACACAGCCCAGCTGGCACGACATCCGGATAAGCTAAGGCGCCGTCCGCGGCGCTTGACGGCAGCGGAGCTAAAGTGCCGCTTGCTGAGCTTGGAGGCTGTGGAGCTGGCGCGATGTCTTCGAATGGACAACTTATGGCGCGTCGCAGCTGGGATACGTGAAACGTGGGGTGAATCTGTCGCATGGACGAGGGGAGAAGAAGTCGGACTGCACATGGGTTGATTATCCTGGTTATAGTAAACGGGCCGACGAAGCGGGGGGAGAGTTTACGTGAAAGAGTCTTCAAGGGGATGTCCTTTGTGGCGAGCATGACTCTTGGGCATGAGACTCAGGTCTCCTACACGGTATTTGGGAGCTTTGGTGCGGTGGCGATCTGCCTGTTTCTTGTAAGAGGAGATGGTTCGTAGTAGAGTTCGCCTAGCGCATAGCCACGTCTCCACCTCTAATTCTTGGACTGGGAAGAGTGGAGGTTGGTAGCCTAAGCAGCACTGGAACGCACATAAAACCGCGAGGTGAACTGAGGACCCTGGTTTGACACAATGTCTGTGGGGAGGCCATGGAGCCGAAATACATGGAGGATGAGTAGTTCTGCAATCTCCTTGGCAGATGGCAGCTTAGAAAGGGGCACGAAGTGCACCGATTTGAAAAAGACGACGGGAGTAGAATGCACATGGATGCATTTTGTTGTCTTGGGTGGACTTTTGGGAGAGGATCCACCAACCCTGGTATTGGAGGCGTCACCCTCCACCACAAACTGAAAAGATGGGTCAGGGATAGTGAGACTGGGAGCAGAGGTAAATCTTTGCTTGAGTTTAGCGAAGGCTTGATCGGCTTCCTTATCCCAGCGGAACCGGGTCTTTGTGAAGGTTAGCAAGGTCAGGGGAGGCGCGATGGAGCTGAACCCTCGTATGAAGCGGCGGTAAAAGTTGGCAAACCCCAGGAACCGTTAGAGGTCTCGCCGTGAGGTTGGTGTGGGCCAGCTAGTGACAGCCTAGACCTTGGCTGGTTCCATCTCCAACATGGACGGGGAGATGACGAACCGCAGGAAGGTGGTGAAGGATGTGTGGAACTCACACTTCTCCGCTTTGACATAGAGGTTGTTCTCTAAGAGTCTCTGGAGAACCTGACGAACGTGGTGACGATGTTCCCCCAATCCTTGAGAGAAAATTAAAATGTCATCCAGGTAAATGAATACAAAGGAATTGAGGAAGTCGCGGAGAACATCATTAATAAGGGATTGGAAGACGGCGGGAGCGTTAGTGAGGCCGAAGGGGACCACCAAATATTCATAATGTCCCGTAGGGGTGTTAAAGGCTGTCTTCCACTCGTCTCCCTCACGGATACGGACAAGGTGGTAAGCATTTCGCAAGTCGAGTTTCGTGTAAGTCGAGCAAACGTGTTGGCCCCACTGGAGCAGTTCGAAGGCGGTCGCCATGAGTGGAAGTGGGTAGCGGTTCCTGACAGTGATTTCGTTGAGGCCCCTGTAATCTATACATGGACGAAGGGACCCGTCTTTCTTTTTCACGAAGAAAAAGCGTGCCCCCGCAGGGGAGGAGGATGGGCGGATGATTCCGGCGGCGAGGGCCTCTGTGATGTTTGTGTTCATGGATTCTCTCTCTTGGCGAGACAAGGAGTACAGTCGGCCTTTGAGCGTAGAGGTGCCTGGGAGAAGGTCGATGGGGCAGTCGTACGGGCGACGAGGAGAAAGCGACATGGCTCGGGTCTTGCTGAAGACTTGCTGGAGATTGTGATAATGAGCGGGGACGTTGGAGATATCTGGGGTGTACTCGGCCTTGGCTGTAGTAGGGAGTGTAGGGAGTGCAGAGTGAAGACATGACGTGGCGCAAGAGGGGCTCCAACCCGTGATCACATGTTTGATCCAGTCAATCTGGGGACCGTGAAGAGCTAGCCATGGAAGACCGAGGACTAAGGCGGCGTAGGACTTATTAATAACGAAAAAGGAGATCTCCTCAAAGTGGTTCCCAGATGTTTTTTGAGTGAGTGGAAGGGTTCTGTGGGCGATGGCTGGAAGGGGGCTCCCATCTAGAGCTTGGACGGACAACGCCTTGGTCGTCGCGGAGCTGATCAGATTCCGATCGGAGCGGAGTTGATGAGCACCTGGATGGGGTGAGGTTGGCCGCTGATAACTCGTGTTACCGAGAGCAGTGGGCGTGATTCTGTGAGTTTATCGGGAGGAGCGCTGGCAGGCGTGGCTCTCGTGAAGGGGCCATGGATCGTGCTGCAGGTATCTGGAGCTGCTGCATTTGGGCGGTGACGTCAGTGAGCGTCTGTCTGGTAGTAACTAGCTCCTCCTGATGTTTCCCAAGGAGAGCGCCTAGATTGTCCAGCGCCTGTCTCATCCTGTCTAATCCTGCTGGATCCATAGTATGGCCAGATTATTCTGACACAATCTGTCACAAAGAGACGTGGTGTCTGTCGGTTCGCAGACGCGGATCCAGACGCAGGTGCAGACGCAGGAATGAGGCGTTGTCTGGTCGAGGATGAATGAGCGCGTGCAGAGCAGACAAATCCGTAGGCGCTGGAATCGTGCCGCGAGTGTGGCGCTGGGTTGAAGTCAGGGAGAGAGCGCGTTGGATAGTGAGCCAGGAAATCCGTCAGTGTGGTGTTCGTGCTGGGACATGAAGATAAGCCGTAGTCGTGGAAGCGCGCGTTGGGTCGTGAGCAGTGAAGTCCATTAGCGTGGTGTCTGTGCTGAGACGTGAAGACGAGCCGTAGTCAAGAGCGCATGTTGGGTCGTGAGCTGGGAAGTCCGTCAGCATGGTGACTTTGCCGAGACGTGAAGATAAGCCGTAGTCGAGAGAGCGCGCGTTTGGTCGTGAGCAACGTGAAGGCTATCAAAGTTAACGCGAGAAAACTGGTTCGAGAGACACAATAATCTGGCAAAGACCCAGTGCACTGCGCTTCCTTATAAGCTCAGAGAAATCAGCGCTGAATGAGAAACCGCAGGCGGGGCGGAGCGGGGGCGTGGAAGTGACATGACAGCGTGGGAAAACAAGGGTGTGTGATAAAGAGCATGACAGCGTGGGAATGGAAATGTCAAATGACAGGAGCGGTCTTAGATCAGCGCAGAGCGCTGAGAGCGTGACACTTTCTGAACACACTGTATTAACAGATCTGTGCCCAGAGTGACACAAAGGCCATTTCAACAAGTAATTTAAGCGAGTGTCTAATCACAAAAGTAATAAAATAACAATAAAGCCATAATAAAATCCCAGGACTTTTAATTTTGATACTTAAGTACATTTGAAGGTGAAAAATTATTTCCTTTTTCACAAGTAGTTATGTAAATGAAGGACTTTTACTGGAGTAATATTTTACCCAGGTGATCTCTGCTTTTACTCAAGTACAGGATTCATGTACTTTATCCACCACTGGGTATTGATCATTTTCAGATTTTGTAATCTGCTAAAGAAAATAATTCAGTAGGACTTAGTAATGTACTATTATATTTATCATATATTTTTTTATAGTTTTATTTTTTATTTGTGTTTATTTGCTCAAGATTTGTCTACCACTTGAAATATCTCTGAACCTGTTTAAAGGAATTGGACATGAATGTTGGAAAAGCAATGCTTAAAAAAATGCATTTGTCATTTTTTTAGTAAATATTGGTGTTTATGTATACATTTGATGTCCACATTAAGAGTTCTCTAAATTACTGATAGCTACAATTCAAAAGTTCCACTACACAGGACAAAAAGAAATTCTAACCTGAATGTCCAATATACATCTAGAAATAAATGTTCTAATTCTGAATGTAATCTAAATGTCCTTGTGAGGTTCTGATCTGACCATGAAAAATATGTGGACATCTTAAGATCTAACACATAACAAATTCATCCGGTGATGAGACGTCCAGGTTGAATTTTTTTTTTCTGTCCTTTAGTGAGTGTCTACCTCTCACTAGTTGTTCCTAATCCCACATCCTCCTCAAATAAATTCTTATTTACTCTTTATTACTGATAATAAATCAGATCTAAACAGCAGGTTAGACAAGTTAGTTAGACATTACTTGTTAGTGCTGACGAGAGCTTTGTTATTGTTACTGCACGTTATTAAAGCTGTTTCATCGAGGTTTTCAAGATGGCGGCTTGAAGGGAGGTTGTGTGTGGTTAAGCGGTGGTGCCACTTTGCTGAATTTGTTACTATTACAACCGCGTAATACAAACGGAGTACAAATTTTACGTAGGTCATTATGAGCATAAATAATTACTTTTTGCGGCAGTCAGAAAACATGTCACGTAAGAAAACGCAGATTGCCAACAACTCTGACGAGGCCAAAGAGCGAGCTGACGCTGCTAGTGCTAGCACGAGTCCGTCTGCGTTATCGATATCCGACATGGTTGCGGAGATTACAGCCAATATCTCTAAGCTTATTGACGAAAAGATGGATCCTATCTCACAGTTGTTGCAACTGTATCGCCCTGAGCTAGACGAGCATAATAAACGAATTACTGAAGTTTATGGAATTAGTGGAAGGTGATAACCCGACATGCTTCTTTGAGACATGGCTTTCTAAGACTCTTTGCATTACTGCGAAGTCAGGCTGTATAAAACTAGAGGGAGAACGCGATCACTCGCCCCCAAGCATTCCCCTTCGCAGCGACTGCGACACATCTTAGTGAGGTTTCACAACTTCCAAGACAAGCAACGAGTGTTAAATGTCGCGCGGGAGCTTGGGACCGGTGGCTCCCCTTTGAAATAGGGAGACAGCACAGTGATATTCTTTCAAGACTTCTCTGCATCTCTCCTTCGCAAGTGCAGGATGTTCGACGAAGTTAAAAGAAGTTTGAAGTCTATAGGCGTGGAATACAGGCAAATATACCCTGCCCTTCTCAAGGTAAACTTTCGTGGCTCAGCGAAGGTATTTTGGTAATACTTGACTGCCCAACACATACAACAGGCATCCCAGATAATTATTCATTGGTGTGAGCTTAAGTAAGGTAAATTTAACTGGAACATTGGGGCATGTTGACTTACCACGTTCACTGTATTCTTTAAGTTATGCGGTCATGAATAGCAACACTACCGCTTAATTTATCGGGTTGGATTTTGGTTTCCTTTTGTCGTTAGTAGACCTCTTTTCACTGGTGCTCTCGTTATCCAGCGGGAGAAAAAGTGTATAATTTTGTCGATGTTCAACAGTTTTTTGTTCAAGTTCTTTTTAGATGGATATATATCCATAGTGGATGGGAGAGGTAACCACTTTCTAGACAACTTATGTATTAACACTAGAAGCGCCGAGCAGCGGTCATTTGACCGCAAGGGGGTAAAAAAAAAAAAATACTTCACACTCGTTCAATTTCCAGGACCCTCCTTCCATGACTTTTCCTAGATCTGTGAGCTTAATCACCCTGTATGCTTAAATTTTCAAAATCGCACCAGTAAAAGCCAGTATAAAGCTATTTTGCTCTTATTTACGTGAAATCGCTGACAGCTGCGCGCCGGTCATGCCGTTTCCTGCCTTTTCCAACCTGCGATTCTCATTTCTCTCAGCAGATGGCGCAAGGAATCGCGCATACTATCTATGCGTCATTCAGTGTGTAACTGTCTCAGGTTTCATTCCATATATGCAGTTTTATATATATATATATATATATATATATATGTATATATATATATATTTTATCCGTGAAATATTGACAATTCGCCATTCATTCTGGCGTTGATAATCAGCGATATTTTATAAGGAGATTTAGAGGATTTAGCTTTACTTTATTTTATAACGTTTCGAGAAAATTCATTAGTTTGTTCATTCTGTTTAAAAATTTCTGTTGCAATTATCTCTAAAAAATGCAATGACCCATCCTGAGGATATAAAGCTTTATTAATGTGTTTGAATAAATCAGATCTACCACAGCAGATAATAAACTATGCTATGTCATAACCGAATCAAACACCACGACTATGCCTCGTTTCGTTCGTCGGGAACGTGGTTCACTTGGCCGCGGTGTATTATAAACCTGCGGAATGTTTCACTGTTTATGCCCACATAAGATTCATGTAATAAAAGCGAGTGAAATGTGGAAGTGGCCACTTAATGAGAACTAAATCAAAGATTTCGGTAACTACACTGAGTGTATAGTGACACTATGAGCTGAACAACTTTATCGTTTACCTCTGAGAAAAAAAGCTGTATTTTGTTTGTTTATATTTAGAATTTTTATAACAGTACAAGCAGACACACACACACACACACACACACACCTCCCCTGAGCCCTCGGTAAACATCCAATCACCGTCGGTATGCAAATGAGTCAAGACGTAGCCTAACGTGGTGTCGTGTCTGATTTCAGCGGTCAAGGAGAGGAAAGACTTTGAAACACGTTGTTTCACTGGTTATGACATAGTGACACTAAACAGCTGAACAACTTCACTTTTTTGAGAAAAATAGCTGTATTTTGTTTGTTTATATGTAGAATTGAATAAATAAATGAATAACACCTTCATATCCCCTCTCAAGAGAGTGCCATAGTCTATTGTTAGTTTTAATGATTTGGCTGAAACTAATTATCACTACATAAGTACCCCAACACCATTGATCATGAGTTTCAGCTGAAACTAATTCATATGTGTGTGTAATATGTGTGTGTGTGTGAGTAATCGAGGCCGGCTCTACGCAGGGCATGAGGGGCAGCGCACCCTCAAATATATTTGTCTGCACATGTTAATATATTCCTAAAATTTATATATTAAATATATTGTTGATATAAAGTTGCTAAACTGATCTGCAGTAGCGGAAAAATCCGCTGAAAAAGGGACAGGCTGCAGCGCACGCATGCGCGCGCGCACACACACACACACCTCTCCTGAGCCCTTGGTAAACATCCAATTACCGTCTGTCGGATTTCAGCGGTCACGGAGTGGACCAGTTTATATATTAATCTAAGCTTGAACTTATCAGCATTGTTTCGTCCAGATTCCGCTTAAGTGTGCACACAAAAAACAGAAACGTTTCTTGTAAATCAACTGCATATGTGTTTTATTTACAGCAATTCTTTAAAAAATGAATATACATTGTACAGTACAAGGTAAACACGAGAAAGATTACAAAATGAAAAAACAAATAGTGTCTATGTTATACACAGCTTAGTTTATTGTGCGTCGAGATGCTAAAATCCCTTGCATGTTGCCCCTATATTTTGTGCTTCCATTCCAAGTGAAGAGATATTTGACCGGCAGCCTAGAAACAAAAGAACTGTAGGTGTGATCACAACCCCCTCCGAACGACCGTGCCATCAATCACTGACCACCTCAGAAGTTCCCTCCAATGTATTCTGATGTTTTGCAATTTTTTTAGCACCATTCAAAGGCTTACAATTCATTTAACCTAAGTAAATGAATATAGTCAAATTTACCTCGTGTTTTCTACTATAAGATTATAAACCAATATAAACCAAATCTAAGCTAAACGTTACATTTTAAGTTACAAGTCCTTGGAATCCACTATAGTAAAAGCCTGAATTTGACTCTTTATATATATATATATATATATATATATATATATATATATATATATATATAAACATATGATCAGTTTTATGGCCCATCTGCTTAAAATGTAATGTAAATGTAAACTGAAAATTTAGTTTTTTTTTGGTATTCATAAGAAATGAATACTGGGGAAAGGAAGAAATATAACAACAGACAATTTCTTCACCTCGTTGGGACTTGCAAACAATCTTTTGGCGAATAAAACCACTATTGTTGGCACAATTAATAACATCAGACGAGAAATGCCCCCTTACACAGGCACAGTTTGAACGATATTCAACCAGGTTGTTGAAGGCTGGAAAGGCCACGCTCACGATTTATCTGGCAAAACGAAAAAAAATGTATGCCTTCTGAGCACAATGCATCAGGCAGTTTCAACTGATAATGTCGAAAAAAAAACTGCCTGAAACAATTTCCTACTACAACAGCACTAAAGTTGGCGTTGATGTTATGGATCAAATGGCTCGGCTGTATTCAGTAAAGGCAGGCACCCGGCGCTGGCCCGTGGCTGTGTTTTACAACCTCCTAGACCTGGCGGCAATTAATGCACATATTCTATATAAACAGTGCATGAATGTGACCATAAGCAGGAGGAGATTTATTCTGGAGTTGGTAAAGGAGCTATGTGCGCAACAGAAAACGGAAAAGGCAGCAGGGGCAATGGCAATGGTATGCAAGCGACCTTTACCTGAAACTCCTTCTCCACCTGCGAAAAGGAGGCAGTGTCAAATTGGCAGATGTGCAGGGAACAAAACCTCTTATATCTGCCAGACCTGTAAGCGGCTTGTCTGTGGCAAATGCTCAAAGAATGCACCAAAGCTATGCTTGGAATGTTAATAAAGCGATGCAAGCATCATGGGCAGAATTCACACTGTTGAAGGGAACTTGTGTTCGTAAGCAAATAAAAATCAAGCGGCAGATGTTCAGAAACAAAACTTATGTCATCTGCTAGTAATCTAAGCTCAATGAATTGTAAGCCTTTGAATGGTGCTAAAAAAACTTGCAAAACATCAGCATACATTGGAGGGAACTTCTGAGGTGGTCAGTGATTGATGGCACGGTCGTTCGGAGGGGGTTGTGATCACACCTACAGTTCTTTTGTTTCTAGGCTGCCGGTCAAATATCTCTTCACTTGGAATTGAAGCACAAAATATAGGGGCAACATGCAAGGGATTTTAGCATCTCGACGCACAATATACTAAGCTGTTTATAAAGTAGACATACTGTTTGTTTTTTCATTTTTTAATCTTCCTCGTGTTTACCTTGTACTGTACAATGTATATTCATTTTTAAAGAATTGCTGTAAATAAAACACATATGCAGTTGATTTACCAGAAAGGACGTTTCTGTTTTTTTGTGTGCTAAACTAAACTTCAGGGTCAAGTAATACGGATTTTATTTGTTATATAATATATATAAATACACATATATATAATATGTGTATAATAGTTTGACACAAAAATGTGGGGAAAGATTAAGAAACACACTGAAGCGGAATCTGAACGAAACAATGATAAGTTCAAGCTTAGATTAATATATTAATATTAAGATTAATATATAAACTGGTCCACTCCGTGGACGCTTCTTTAATATATAAATTTTAGGAATATATTAACATGTGCAGACAAATATATTTGAGGGTGCGCTGCCCCTCTTCTGCGTAGAGCCGGCCTCGATTACTCACACACACACACACATATTACACACACAATTAGTTTCAGCTGAAACTCATGATCAATGGTGTTGGGGTACTTATGTAGTGATAATTAGTTTCAGCCAAATCATTAAAACTAACAATAGACTATGGCACTCTCTTGAGAGGGGATATGAAGGTGTTATTCATTTATTTATTCAATTCTACATATAAACAAACAAAATACAGCTATTTTTCCCAAAAAAGTGAAGTTGTTCAGCTGTTTAGTGTCACTATGTCATAACCAGTGAAACAACGTGGACTCATCGCTGTGCTTGTTGTAACTGAAAAAAACGCTGCATCTGTTTCAAAGTCTTTCCTCTCCGTGACCGCTGAAATCAGACACGACCCCACGTTAGGCTTCGTCTTGACTCATTTGCATACCGACGGTGATTGGATGTTTACCGAGGGCTCAGGGGAGGTGTGTGTGTGTGTGTGTCTGCTTGTACTGTTATAAAAATTCTAAATATAAACAAACAAAATACAGCTTTTTTTCTCAGAGGTAAACGATAAAGTTGTTCAGCTGTTTAGTATCACTATACACTCAGTGTAGTTACCGAAATCTTTGATTTAGTTCTCATTGAGTGGCCACTTCCACATTTCACTCGCTTTTATTACATGAATCTTATGTGGGCATAAACAGTGAAACATTCCGCAGGTTTATAATACACCGCGGCCAAGTGAACCACGTTCCCGACGAACGAAATGAGGCATAGTCGTGGTGTTTGATTCGGTAATGACATAGCATAGTTTATTATCTGCTGTGGTAGATCTGATTTATTCAAACACATTATTGTTTTAGCGATAATTTCACGGAAGCGAGTTCAGAACTAAATCACTGCTCCTGCTCCATTCAAGACGTTCAGAAGTTTCAAATAGAATGAAAAAACGAATAAATGTTCTCCATACGATATAAAATTAAGTAGAGCTTTTCTCAGTTGAATATGAAAAAAGATACCGCTGATTATCAACGCGAGAATGAATGGCGCATTGTCCAAGTGCAAGTTGATCTTGGAGCTAAACTATTTGCTTTGTGTGAAAGCGCCATCTAGCGATCATTGTGTGTCAGCAACAGCTTCCCATTCAAAACAATAGGCGGTCAAAAGACCGCTGAACCGCGCTTTTAGTAGGTGACACTGGCGCGGCGCTTCTAGTGTTAACAATACATTTAAAGACTGGTTTGAGAATTTATATAAATCAGAATTAGAAGGGGATACAAAACAGTCCACGGAACTCTTCTTTTCCACCCTTAACCTACCCACCCTATCAGAGGATCAGAACACCTACCTTAATGCCCCTATATCTAAAAGGAAGTTCTAGAGGCCATTAAGAGTTTACAATCTGGTAAAGCGCCTGGCCCAGATGGGCTTAGTAGCGAATTTTTTAAAGAATTTAGAAATTTGTTAGTTGATCCCTTACTAAATATGTTCAGTGACTCATTCGTAAAAGGCTATTTGCCTCAATCTCTTAGAGAGGCAAATATATTCCTAATTTTAAAAAAGGTAAGCAAACGGAAGATTGTATCATATCGACAATATTGATTTAAAGATTCTCTCCAAAATACTAGCATTACGATTAGAGTCCCTTCTCCCTGTTCTAGTAAAGGATGACCGAATAGGCTTCATTATAGGATGTAACTCTATTAATAACATGCACCGTTTGTTGAATGTAATACAGTTTGCTAAAAAAACAGTTAATAGAGGGCCTTGTGATCTCCTTGGATGCAGAAAAGGCATTTGATCGCATCGAATGGCCCTATTTATTTTACACATTACATAAATTTAGTTTTGGTAAGCACCTTATCAAGTGGATCAAGTTATTGTACAATGAGCCTCTTGGTGCCGTGCTGACTAATGGATGTCGCTCCACTACATTCAAAGTTGGGAGAGAAACAAGACAAGGCTGCCCTCTCTTGCCTCTTTTATTTGCTTTGTTAATTGAACCACTGGCAGAAGCTATAAGAACAGATAAAATTAGGGGCTTAACAATAGGGAAAAATCAACATAAGATTGCCTTATACGCTGACGATATTTTGATATTTATGATGAATCCAGATATCTCTTCCCCGGCTCTCTCGGACATGATTGATAAATTTGGTAAATTTTCGGGATATAGAATTAATTATCATAAATCAGTGGCAATGCCTATAGGTGGTTTAAAACAAATACCCCAAGCATCATCATCCTTCCCATTTAGATGGGCCCCTAAAGGTTTAATATACCTGGGAATTAATGTTACCCGCTCCTTTGAAAAGATGTATAAAGTAAACTTTCTTCCACTTTTTGAGTGTATCCGGATGGACTTGGAGAGGTGGAATGTTTCTTGGGTGGGTCGGATCTCCCTCCGGAAGATGAATATTCTTCCAAAACTACTTCATCCCATTCAAATGATTCCAATAATTTTTACTTATAAGACAATTAAAAAGTTAAATGATTGGTTTAGTTCTTTTATATGGGCCAAAAAAAAGAAAGCACGCATAAAAATGTCAACCTTAATGCTTTCGTCCTCGGTGGGGGGTCTCGACCTACCCCACATCCGGAAATATCAGCTAAGTGTTCACTTATGTTATATCTCTGACTGGGAACATAGAGGACCTAAAACAGTATGGTTTGATGTTAAAAATTCACTCAGCAAACTCCTTTTGGTAAATTTGCTTTTTCTTAAGAAGTTTAAATCTGTAAAAGCCGCCTGTAGTAACCCCATCACGATAAGTGCTATCAAGGCATGGCAGGTCATTAGGCGTTTGGAGGGCCGTTCCAGGCTCACCTCAACTTTTACTCCTATTAGTGATAATGTGGATTTTCTGCCGGGGACTGAGGATGCAAGTTTTCGTGTTTGGCCAAATAAAGGTCTCATCAATCTGTATGATATTGTAGCGTTTTTACGCCGGAAAGAATGCTGGAGAGACGAGTGAGCTTATTTGCTGCCCAATGCAATGGCTGGGAGTACTTTATTAAGCACACAGCAGGTATGGCATGAGCAGCACCTTCACTCAGGAGCCTACATCCAATTCAGCGTCAGCTTGAACTGGAGCACATTTCACACCCCCACACACAAACAGGGCCGAAGCCACTAACCCAAACACCCTTCCCTATCAGGGTGAACACTTTGGCAGGTGAGGGATGAACGCAAACGTAGTCCTGAGGCGGTCCGGCCTCCACAGAGTTCGATGTTTCCCCGGCGTGCGGCTGGTAAGGTGGAGCAAAACTCGTGCCCGCCCCGCCAACCGCACCCGGTAGATGACATCGAGCTGGCTGTGAGTGTCCACGCCCATTCGCCCCATAGGTGCCCCCACCCGAAAGTCTTGCAGCGGTGCCCGCGAGCGCTGGGTGGGGCCCTTCTGCCTGGCGATGAGCGGTTCACAGTTCAGCTGTGAGACCGGTGGAGCGACTGCGGGTGACGCAGTAACTCGGCTGCACACTGGCTCAGATGGCTGATCACCTGAGGCTGAGAGCCTGGAGGACTGCACAGAGAGAATGTTCAGCGTCGAGGGTTCTACGTCGCGATGGCGCTCCACGAGCACCCACAGTAAGACACCGTCCAGCACACAGTCGACGTAAAGCCCAGCGCGGCTTACCCAGCGTCCTCCTGGCGCTAGTTTAGCGGCTGCTCGTGTACGCTGTCCCTGAGAACGTTGCAGTGGTAGTCCGGCTGTCCCTGGCCTCGGCGTCGCCGCGGAATCTCGGAAGCGGTGTCGAGGCCTAGCCGCGACGGGTAGCCCTGTCCCCAGCTAGGTTCATCTACCGAGCGCCACTGAGCTGCGGGCGGTCGCTCGGCTCTTTCGCCGTGATGTGCCGCCATTATGGGCTCAGCGCGCTCGGCCTTACGGTCACCCGCGCCGTCGCTTTGCCGGCTGACGGCGCACGGAGCTGTAGCTGGCGCTTGCGCAACGTCAGCCTCCGCCCCGAGATCCAGCGCCGGGATTTTCTTCTTGCCGCTCCGCGTTGGTTGACGTGGTGTGCTCGCGCTAGCTCCGTCAGGAAAGCGCTTCTTCTGCGCGAGTAGTCGCTCCGCTACTCGGCGGCCCGCTTGGATTTTCAGAAGGTCCTCCGTTGTGCGCTCGAACCCGTTACTCTCCATCCCACTTCTGACACCAATGTAGCGTTTTTACGCCGGAAAGAATGCTGGAGAGACGAGTGAGCTTATTTGCTGCCCAATGCAATGGCTGGGAGTACTTTATTAGGCACACAGCAGGTATGGCATGAGCAGCACCTTCACTCAGGAGCCTACATCCAATTCAGCTTCAGCCTGAACTGGAGCACATTTCACACGTCACACCCCCACACACAAACAGGGCCGAAGCCACTAACCCAAACACCTTTCCCCAACATGGTGAACACACCGACATCCCCGCAAGGCATGCTGGTCGTCAGCCGCCGCCCCGCCCACTGTCCTTCGAACGAATTAGTCGTAAAGTACAGTATTCCACGACAAGATTTCTTTCGTTATCTACAATTAGGAGACTTTGTAAAAAAGGACACTACTTTACTCATAAACCAGGACATTTCGGCAGAGCTCATATCTCTCCATCATGGAGTTACAAGTTTAAAAATGACTCCTTTTCAATGTGCTTGAAATGTAAAACAAAGGAGGAATATCTTGCTCACTGTCTCTGGTTTTGCAGGGAAATTTAAAAATTTTGGATTATGGTGGAGCAAGAACTTAGCGTTATTTTGTCTATAAATATTGGCTGTGACCCAAAACACTTGTTGCTCGGAATATGTACCGATATGGTCTTAGACAAACATAAAAAGCAACGTTTGTAATTTTCTAACATTTTGCGCAAGTAAATGTATTCTTCTGAACTGGTTAAAGGATGAAGCCCCTTCTAGGGTATTTTGGCACAGGGTTATTCTGGAATATGGTTCTGGATTTTTTAACCTGTGCTGTTAACAGTAAAAATGCCATATTTCATAGAAGGTGGGACCCTTTCTTAAGATATATGGGTTTAGATGTATCCTCTATTCTTGTTAGAGGTTTTGTTTAATAAGAGTTTATAAAAGGAAAGGGGAAAGAAAGGAAGAAAAAAGGGAAAGGGGGAAAAATAAATAATTTTAAAAAAGGTAATTGTGTGGTATATTGAAATACAAATATGTAAAGCATTTTGATTGCGTGTTTTTTTATTTTATTTCTGTCTTACAGTTATTTAACGAAGTGGTGAGCCAGATGTTGTTGTTTTTTTTTCTTTCTTTGTTTTGTGTGTGTTTGGTTTGTAACTGTTTGTAAATGTTTAAAAAATAATAATAAATACATTATAAAAAAAAAGCTGTTTCATCACATCACTGAGTTACTCACCTCAGTGTCTCCAGTTTACACTCGTGTTTCTTCAGTAGATTACAGAGCTTCTCCGCTCCTGAGTCTCCTAGTTCACACCAACTCAGATCCAGCTCTCTGATGTGTGATGGATTTGTACAGAGAGCTAAAACCACATCAGTGCAGGATTTCACACTTACACAGCCACTCAGTCTGCAGAGAGAAAATACTGTTTGGTCCAACAGAGAAAGGAAAGATATAGAAATGACTAAAGTGGTATTATAAACTACTATATTAAACTGTGGTTTGTGCTCTTCATACACACATTCTTCTGTTTTTACCAGACTCATATGACTGGGTGAGAACTAAAAAACATAACCATTAGGGTTATAATACAAAACTCAACTGTACAATTTATTAGATACGAAATGTGATTTTGATTACAGAGTCTGCAGGAGAGAGAGAGAGAGAGAGAGAAGAAAGTACTTCATCATTCTGGGTTACTGGGTTAATACACTGCCTGGGCATGAATAAATAAATAAATAAAGTAAGATTAGTCGCTAACTGACCATCGCTACACAGAGGACCATAAACGAGGCTGTATTTAGATTTTTATGGAGACATGGCTGAACCACAACATACTGAATACCACAGTGGAGCCAGCAGGCCGCTCACTTCATCGTGCCGACAGAGCTCTGTGTTTACATTAATGAAACATGATGCACCAACATGAACACACTCGTACATTCTGCTCTCCATACTTGGAATATTTAATGCTTCATTTCTGATCGCCTAGGGAACATACAGTCACTGTTGCCATGGGATTAGACATGCTGCCACATGCTAACGCTAAACTAGCACTAGAACTTATGTTTTGAACATACAGAATGGAATATAATTGTCCATGAGACTGCCCTGGAGGTGAACACTTCATCTGTACTGTCTTACATTAACCACTGTGCTGACAATGTCATCGTTAGCAAAAGCATCTGAGTGACCCAAATGAGGATCCATGGACGAACAGCGAAGTCAAACATCTGATTATAAATATGAGACATGACCTTCAAATCATGAGATCTCTCAGCCTGCAGCACTGTCTGCGCAAACCTCAAGAGAGACATCAGGTCTGAAAAATGCAACTACAAACCTCAGATAGAAGAGGACATTAATAGTAACACAAATCCATGAAGGATGTGACAAGGCATCCAGACCATCACAGATTACAAAAGGAAAAACCAGGTGGAGGATCTTAACAACTTTGACAGACAATAATCAACCTCCAGCCAGTTTTGACTTGTCTGACACTCCACAGTTGTTTTGAGCACTCATGAGGTGTGACGGCCCTCTGTAGCATCAACATATGGAAAGCTGCTGGGCCTGACCTGACTCCAGACCTCTCTCTGTCCACATGTCCACAGTCCCTTCAAACCTCAAATCCACCACAATGTGCCCATCCCCAAGAAACCCATTACGCTTGCCCCTCCCCCAACAGTGTCTCATAAAAATGTGTAATAACTACGTTTGGGTCCAGCAGAAAACATATCAGTTTCTCTGCGATACACAATCGAGAATTGTCCGTCTCTAACACCGTAAACATAACCAGATACAGACTGAGGTAGGGGTGACATGGGCAGCTGTCCAGGACAAAATCTCACCAGGAGCAGCACAGTGGGTGTGGAAAATAAAAACTAAATTAAAATGCTGGTGATATTTGTACAATCAGTTTTCTATCACTAGTTTGTACGTCACATTTTTCACGTCACCGTGTGGGTCAGTTACCTTGTTAGTGCCCTGATTTTAATTTGTGATCAAAGCAGGATAATGTGAGGAATATGTAGGAATCTGCACATGATCTGTGGTGCTGTAAGAGCAAAGTTTGATTTATTATTTCCCACATCGTTGGCTGTGCCAAACCCAAATCATCACTGTTTCAAAGGTGCATCTTCACTGCTACTAAAAAATGTAAAGTAGTATTCACCTGTGGTGACAGAATACCAAATGTGTTAAAGAACCAGTTACAGACCGCATGTGATGTGTTACTAAAAAAGTATTCCATGTTCGTCCAAAGGTATCATTTATGTCCTCTATGTCTCTCTGTGTTATCAAAACGTCTCTCCTCTACGCGTGTCTCTACAATCTCCTCACTACTACTAACCAGTTAGGACCTCCAGAGCTCTCCTACATTTTGATAGAGATAGGAGTGATCTCGCATTTTAAGAACGTCGATGAATGAATGTTGTTTGAATGTAGATTGTTGATCTAATCATTTTGATTCATACACATTTTTTACATTTCACACACATTTCCATAATTTTGGATTGTGTAAAACTGCTTTGCGACAATGAACATTTTTTAAAGCACTATACAAATTAATTTTTATTAAAAAAATACATTTAAGAATTTTATTTAATTGCTCTTACTCCTACTCATAAAAGTAGGACCAAAACTGCTATGAGCGACTCACTGTGAGCATTTTTTTTTCTGTGATAGTTTGTCCCATTACTTTTGAGCTTGTGAAAATAGAGGCACTTATTTTAGGATCTATCATTTATAAAGGGTTAGTGTAATATTCATGTTCATTTTGAATTAAAGGGATCTACACTTAAATTACATCTTAACTGCTCCATGTAAAATCCATTGTGTTGATGTTTAAGGACAAAAATATGAAATCACATGTACACCCACAAATCAGCCATTACATCACTATCTATAATAAATTTATCTAAATGTCCTCGAATGTTAAGAGAAAAGTGTTTAACTGTTTATACTCGGTTCGATCCCCACATGTAGAGTTGTGTCTTACGTGAGTTTCTGCAGTCTGTAATGTGGATCCTGCAGCAAAGCCGAGAGCTGATTCACTTTAATGTCTTTAGTTCTGTAGGTTAGATCCAGCTCCTTGTGTAGTAACGGGTTTTTACCTACAATGTTAGTGAGACACTTGCAGGCTTCCGCTGCATCAGCACTTTTTAACAACCTGTAGAGTAAATAACATCAGCACATTAATAACTGTGTATGGAAACAACAAGGAACTGATGGTTATGTGCTTTAGCTGTGATTCAGTTTCTGATTTTAATGTGTATCTGTATCCGGCTGTATCAGCTACAGAATTAGTGCACACTAACCATCATTTCTTAATAAATTATTATTCATTTAATAATCAGTTAATAACAGTCTGTAGTGTTATTGTTTAGGTTTATTTAATACAAAACTCTATTCAGAACTTTTTCCTGGATAATCAGAAAACCCTTTAACATTACGATGTGATATAGTGACACTGAATAATTGTAATGAAATCATTTAGCAGAATTAAATCATTTTCAGTGAGCATCTAGATTATTTATTGATTGATTTAGTGAGTTATTCATTTGTTTGTTTGTTTATTGTTTTCCTCACCTCAGTGTGTTCAGTGTACAGTTTGGATCCTGTAGTAAATCAGTGAGCAGCTTCACTCCTGAGTCTCCAGGGTCGTTCCCTCTGAGATCCAGCTCTATCAGGTGAGATGATTTCAGAGCTTCAGCCAGAGCAGTGTATCCTTCCTCTCTTATACTGCAGTCTGAAAGTCTGGAACAAAAGTAAGTCAATATAAGGGGTATAGAGGATAAAAGTCTTTTATTCTCTTTTGATTCATTTTGGTGTTTCATATATGGAACATTTATTAAGATTGAATCTAACCCTACTATATTTCCCCCTGGTTGTGGTTCCTTAGACAGATGAGAACACAGCAATCACACTTAAGTTCATAAACATTTAAGCGACATGGTGTGTGTTTTGTAGTTTAGGGCTTTTTGGTAGATGTGAGGTGCAAACTGAGCCAAAACACAGAGCTGTAGCGCTGCAGAAATACAGTGTGTTATGGAGATTTACATCAATGAACTAAAGGAATACATGAGAAAAGCAAAGTCTTTGTACAGACTCTCCAATGTTCTGTGTGGACGAAAACAATTTATTAGACTGTAAAGTCTGTAAAGACTACAAAATTAATACTTTAGGTCAGTGCCAGATGTTTTCTGAAACTGCGGATCTACTGGGATTTTCACACACTTTACAGACACCAGAACTCAATCCAATAGAGCACCTTTCAGATGTGATGGAACGGGAGAGTCGCATTATGGACGTGCAGCGAGATGTGTGATGTTCTCATGTCAATATGGACAAAAATCTATAAGGAACATTTCCAGCACCTTGTTTAATCTATAGTCATGAAGAATTAAAGCAGTTCTAAAGGTGTAAAGGGACAGATGCTCAGGCCGGTGATTAGTATACTGCTGATGCTGAATGCTGAGAGTTTGAAGAACACGAGAGTGAAAATGTAGTTGCTGCTGAGGATGTTACATAAACACAAATTTCTTTAATTTCTTGAAGTTAACCTACATTAAATTTATTATGAAGAAATGGGGGAGGGGTCAAGACTTTTGCACAGTACTGTAATTTTGCTATGCAAGAGGTTCTGTTCTATGCCCCATCAACATTCAGCCTCAGCTGCTTTTTAAGCACAAACTCACAAACCGACTCCAACGTACCGACCTCACATTCTCTTGTTAAGTTGTTCACTCCTGAATAAGATTCATTGTTACTCTAAATGCACTGCTGAATGAGTGACTATATAATCAGTTCCTACAGGATACAAATATACTGACAGTGAAGTAAAAATATCACTGATCCAGTAACTTATGCTAATAACTGACATACACAAGTTTCTGGAGTTTACAGGATGAACTCTTCAGTAGAGTAGAGATCTGTTTCACTCCTGCATTTCCCAGGGTGTTCTCACTCAGGTCCAGCTCTGTCAGGTGTGAAGGGTTTGAAGTAAGAGCTGATATCAGATCAGTACAGCCTCTCTCTGTAATACCGCTCTTACTCAGCCTGCAGACAGAGAACACAGCTGAGACACAGATCTTTAAATACAGAACAGATAACCAACCATCATAAACATTAAACATTTATAACTAATTACTCTGTCCAGGCTGTACACACAGTGCAGTAGACTCTTTATCATCACTGAGTGATAAACATCCACACGAGAGCACAAAGAGGAAAAGTGAGGTGCTTCTGCTAGCATTTACATCACTCAAAAATGCTTAACTGTAATGAACACATGCTGGGTTTAAGTCCCACCTTTGTGCTCTTTGTCACAGCTAAGACAACTAAACCAATCATAGATACAGAAGGTGGAATTTGTCAAAAGAAAAATAAAATCTTATCTGTATCTATTAATGCTATAATAAACTCAGGGCAGTAAGTTGTACTTTAAAACACTTAAATATTTAAAAACAGATTTTAATAAATGTCTGTCACTACTGATCAGTCTCAGTCTCAGCCGATCCTTCAGTTTGGTGTTTTTGCTGGACTCTGGCTTTAACACTGTTCATGATACACATTCGTAACATACAGATGTGGTCATTAAGACTGCGCGTGTTTTCCCGCGGGATGCCTCAATTTAGCGCGCGGGGCGCCGCAACTTGCCGTAAGCAACATTCGGGAATTTAAATAAATGTGTTGTGCTTCACTGAATATCCGCCAGATGGCGCATGGAAGGACTTTATTTAAACGCCGGACCAAGTACTGTACAACGAAGAATTGTGTATAATTACTTAGTCTAAAACAATATTGTTCCCAATGCTGAAGCAAACATGAATTTTATTTTGCTTTACAACAGATCTTTCATGATAAATGTGTGTATATGTGCTTCATATTATTTTCATAATGATGAAATGAGATGCCCAAATTCGTGCTTTAAAATTCTTAATAAGTTTCTTATATATTTTTTGTAATGTTTTAACAGGGACAAAACAGTGAAAGACATGGCAATGTCTCGGTTTACATGGTGTTGAAATTAATTTTTTAATTTCCTATAGGCTATCTGATAGTCTTAACTATGCGAATGTCCTGATTCGTGAATATGCCAACATATCTTATTTAAAACGTAAAAAATGTGTCGACATCATCAGAAGACATGAATGAACTATATATATATATTATATTATTAAGTAAATATTATCTTATGACCACAAACTTTTTCGGGCTTTTTATAATAATCATCATATTTGCTGTTTGTGTCCAGCATTTAATAATTATTTCATACATTATTTAACCACGGCTGGAAATAATAGCTGGAATGTGATGTGATTGTGAATTCATGACTAAAATAAAGCAGTTTGTCTTTTGTAAAGTACTTTCACTTTACAAAAGGCAGCGTTTTTATCAAAAGGTTGATAAACGCGTGTTGTACAGTATATACACCGCGACAGCGCGCGCAGTTACTCACTTCTCACCTTTCATGTAGGTCTGCTCGGACTAATTCGTTTTAAACCCCTCAAAACTGCGTGTATATACAGCTCAAAACCTCCATCAGTTATTAAATATAGCATCTATTTAGAAAAAATGCCCCAGTGATTTCGGAGCTTCAGGAAATCTCTCGGCGCTCTGCACATAACACCGGGCCAACTCATGTCGAAAAGAATTTATAAACGGTTTCTAAACGTGGGCTATTGTTTTTTTTTTACTTATAATATTTGTTAATTTAATTTAAATGAGGTTTGGGCTCAGGACTTCGATTCGGCATCGTGATTCTCCTCTTTAATTTACTCCATAGTTTTAATCAGCGCTCAGCCGCATGCATGGAGTTTTCCAGAGCGCACCGGCAGAAGTAGACTAATGATTATGAACGCGTCGGGAAAACAGCAAGCAGACTGACTCTGACCATTTAAAAAAACGTTTGCGTTCATTTTCTGACGCGCTCAAGTTCACCAAAAACAATACAGAACAGCGCACCTTATTTGCTTTCAAACATTTATAAAATCACGTTTTTTCGTTATTGTGAGTGCGCTTAAATAAAAGTTGAGTCTTATAAAGGCATGTAGTCTTATATAGTTTTATTATATAGTTTTTGCACATTAATCAGAGTCCTCATCTGTTACATTTTTGAGGACAATAGTTTTTTTTCAGCCTGTCACGGCGTGCGCCCAAATCAATATCGCTTCTCGCTCACTAGTTAGGCGGCCTCTCCTTCAGATATACGAAGAAGCAGGGCTGCAGAATTAGGCACGAATAGTGAAGAAGAGCTCTCCTTGCTAATGATCCCGGGTTCATCCGCGCTATAAAATACTTGGGGTTTGTTGGTTTACAGTGGATTTTACTACGCGGTGTGAATGAGACGCGCGCACACAACGCGGAAGTGCGGCATGCAAACGGGGCAAATGGAACGCGCCCCAGAGACTTCAAAGAAGAGCAAGCGCAAGCAGACGGAGGCAGGAGCTGCTGTTCGCGGATGGCCGTCGTACTCGTATTTTATAGCGCAAACCCGGGAATATTGGCATGGATGAGAGCTATGTCCAGCTCTGTACCAGCATGTCATGTGGGCATTATAAGACTAAAAAGTGGCAGCTGGCACGCCTAAAAATAGACGCAGGTTATTTTTTTTATAGTCTAAATTAAAATCCTCCTCTTTAGTGCCTCCTATTCCTATTAATCCTATTGTTCTTTTAGTGTCACTGCGTGTGCTTACAATGCCAGACAACATTCAAATGCAAATTATTCACTCTCCCCAAGTGTGAATCAGCTGTTCTCACCTATACATATTAACCTATACGTTCTCACCTAAAGTGTTTAGGTAAAATTCCACCTATACAAGTGTGACAAATATGCAAAGAAAAAAAATAGGAAGGGGCAAATACTTTTTCATGGCACTTCACGTGTAGTCAGATTGTTCCACTGGGCTGAAACTGTAGCACGTGGAGTTATAGCACTTTTCAAATCACACTTACTATACACTGATATGAATAACTTTGAATGATGAATGCTACATTAATATGATCTCGGGCTTGCTCCACATTATAAAAGCAAAGCGCGGAGTTTAGTCCGAGATCAGGGAAGTACGTGATGTGGTGGAAAATAGGCAGTGGCGGTTCTACACTGAATTGCTCCGCGGGCGAGACTCCCTCCCGCCCCCCCCGTCAGCGCCACTTCTAACCAACCAAACCCCCTGTCTGAAGTCTGCTCGGTCTTGTTAATTTGTTTTAAAAACCCCAATTCTGTGAATTCCCTCAGCAGCGAAATCGGTTTGGTGACTTCACACCTGTTGTAAAGGTGAGATGGGGGATTACAGTAACTGTGGGTGCCCTTCACCTCGGAGCGCGCTGTCGCGTTGTATTCAATGAATAGACTAAAACAAAATCATGTTTGCTTCAGCATTGGAAACAACATTGTAATAGATTAACTTTATTAAAGATTATACACTTTTGTATTCTTTGTCCACACACGTGGGCAATTTTTAGATATTGATCCTTTCTCGATGCAGCAAATTTTCTGAGCAAATTAATAATAATTTCCATGAATGAAAAGGAGGAAGAAGAAAAGGTTACGCGAAAATAAGAAAAAGCTTTAGAGGTAAATGCTGTGAAATGCTTTAAATGAACAGATTCTGCCTATAACAGGTCAGGGACAGTGAGGCTGGATCCAGCAGCACACCACATCCCACATCATAATACATGCTGATGATGACCAACACGTCTCCCCTCATCTACCAGAGCCAAGTAAAAAGAATGGCAATCAAACAGAATAAAATTAGTACCAGCATTAACTTGTGCTAGTAATTATGATGGTGGTCAATATTAATTGAAATAATGTTTCTCAGCATTATTTCGTGTTAATATTGACTACCATAATAAAGAATAAAATAAAAAATATTGTCTTTATAGATTTATATGTTGTTTGTCTTGATGTTCTTTTTTTTGTTTGTTTCTTTGACCCAATATATGTTCAGTGATACTTCAAATAACATGTTTAAATAGCATTGATTTCTGTATTGTGTTATATTTTTATACTAGTAACTGGTGTTAAAAATGTATCTCTACATTAATGAGCCAATGTATTATGGTGTGGGCTGCTGTGGGCCAGGAAGTCCAGGGCCACTTTTTGGTCCCAGTCCGCCCCTGTAATAACGAATGGAGAAAGCGCAGTCGAAGCCCGGAGATTCTGTGTTCCGCGGGGGCCAATCGTGAATAGCTGACACTTAGTGACAGCCAATGAAATTGAAGCATTTTTGCCGCTTTCCACATGGTGTGGCGTTGCTTAAATAATATCCGTATAATATCTGTATATCCTATAAAATCGTCCAGACTCTGGTTCGAATCCCGCTCTGGGTGAAAATGTAATAAATGTGAATTCTTTGTTTTACACTTTTGGCATATGATAATCATTAAATTACAGCAACTGTGAGGTGAGTGCTAATGTGTTTCATAGCTTAAGCAAAAAAAAATTCTCAATTGCAAACCTGCATTTAGTACTGAAGCATAAGTAACACCAGCATATTGAGCACTGGCTGGGAATCGAACCCGGGTCTCCCGCATGGCAAGCGAATCACCTACCACTGAGCCACCAGTACCCATGTGCGTTTAAAGCGCATAAATACTGTTATAGGCTAACGATACATCTTTGTAGTCCTTTTGCACACGTGCGGGTGCGTTACAATAATAATAATAATAAATTCGGAGAACTACTACTACTAATAATAATAATTCTGAATGAAATTGAAGAATAAATACATAACAGTTTGAGCTTGACACGTTTATGAGCTCTGTCGCTTGCCGTCAATGGGCGCCTAAGAGACATAACATTTTTCGGCTTCAGTAGACACACAATACTTTAGACTGAAACACGACTGCCCCCTACAGGTATTGAAGGGCATTTTCACAGCTTGCCGCGCGCACTCGCGGCAAGTCGTGGGATCCCTTTTCCGAAAACGTGCGTTTTTAAAGGCCAGATCTGTACCTGTGAGTTAGCCGCTAAGTGTTTACTGCAGTTTAAACCTTCCAGTGGTGTGTTACACACATCACACATCACAAATGTTCCACGATGGTGTGTCTCACTTTCACCCACATTTACACTTAGCATCATCACTATCTCTGCTCCCGGATTAAAGCCATGACAACAACAACAACCCCCGATTCCACCTCCATTACTTTTATACAGAACACCAAGGTGTGATGACGGTACAATATTCCCACACTGTCTGTGTGAAAGAAGCGAGAGTTCAGTACTGTCAGTCTATTAGATGTGTGTGTAGTAATTAGACGTTACCTCACAGTCCGCAGTTTCCAGTGTTTATTCTTCAGTTCTGCAGAGAGCAGCTTCACTCCTGAATCCTGAATCCTGTTCTTACTCAGATTCAGCTCCCTCAGGGTGGAGGATTCTGATCTGAGAGCTGTGAGCAGAGCTGAACATCCTCCCTCTGTCAGATTACACTCACTGAGTCTGAAAGAACAATTCATCACACTTAACTCTGGGTTTATGGCTAGAAAATCTCCTATTAATACTCCATTGTCTGTGTTCTGTGTGTATTGAAGTGCTTTGGTGATTTAATCTGAAATCAGTTCTCTACTTACAGCCTGTTCTCTTTAAACTACTCACTAGTACTAAAAGCACAGAAACCGAACCAATCAAACCTGAAAACAAACCATTCAACATTTACATTAGTAATGCAACAACGACTCAAGACGCATCTGTTTCTCCAGTACTTGGACTAACCCCCCCCTCCAAAAAAACAAAAAAGCAAACAAACAAAAAAAACTCTTCCAGTTGTGTTGGACTAATGGCACTTAGTTATTAACCTAGTTAACCCAGTGTAAGTATGTATCCAATGATGTAAACTTTAAAGCACTTTTTGTAAGTCGCTCTGTAAAAGTAAAAGTTTCCAGATGATTACAGAATAGTTCTTACTGAAGTGTTTCAGGTCTGCAGTGTGGATCCTTCAGTAAAACACAGAGTTGCTCTACTCCTGAGTCTCCGTCTACTTTCCCGCTCAGATTCAGATCCGTCTGCAGTATGGAGTTTATACCCAGAACACCAGTCAGATGATCACAAGCTCTCTGTGCATCAGGACTTTTCAACAACCTGGAGAGAGAGAGAGAGTGAGAGAGAGAGAGAGAGAGAGAACAGATACATTTATATATCTGTATATATCTGATTTATACATATTCTCTCACACATTTTATACTGATTTCCCTCATTTTATTCAGATTCAGTAAAGCTGCTTTGTGACAATGACCTCTGTTACAAGTCTTATATACATAAAAATGAATCGAATTGAACTGAATAAATGCTAAAACTAGTTATATTTACAGAAATGCAGTGTTAATGTTTTAAAACTACAATTTTAAACAATTCCTTATTTAAACTGGAATTAGGACATTATAGAAAAATATGGGTCCATGCAGTTGTGTAGTGCACTGGGGGCAGTGGGGGCTTTAGATATGTACTGATCAGCTGAACAGTGTATAACAGTCAAACTGAAGTAGTGAACAGTGTTACTAATCAACAGTGTGATTAAAATTTACTAATACACACATGGATCACCTGATAATAATAATAATAATAATAATAATCTGAATATGACCAAATTGTCTAATTTAGGTATGTGGTGATGGTGGATGATTTAATTTGTAGCTAATAAAAAGTTGATCTACGTCCTTTGATATGATATGATGTACATATGAATCTCTATATGTACTGTGTGATTCTCATCAGTCCCATGTAATCACCCTGAGGTAAGGTATCTGGGGTAAGATAAGGGGGCGGTTGGTGCACTTGACCCTGTGATCAGCAGATTTTAAATAAACATTAATTTAAAACATCACTGACGACTGAAGCTTAATTCACAGCTGTGGCTTTACACAACAATGGAAAGTTACTGAAAATTTAAGGCTGGATTTTAAAAATATGGGGAAAAAAATCTCACCTCAAAGTATTCAGTTTACATTTTGTATTTTTCATCAAATTCCTAAGTTCCTTCAGTCCTGATGTTCCAGGGTCGTTCCCTCTGAGGTCCAGCTCTATCAGGTGTGATGAGGGGTTTGACATCAGAGCTTTAACCAGAGCAGTGTATCCTTCACCTGTTATACTGCAGTCTGAAAACCTGGAGAAGCAACAAGAAGGTAAACATTGTTAACTTTAACCTTTAACCACTGCTGACTAAGATTACTCTAAATGCACTGCTGAATGAGTGACTCTATAATCAGTTCCTACAGGATACAAATATACTGACAGTGAAGTATAAATATCACTGATCCAGTAACTTATGCTATTAACTGACATACATAAGTTTCTGGAGTTTACAGGATGAACTCTTCAGTAGAGTAGAGATCTGTTTCACTCCTGCATTTCCCAGGGTGTTCTCACTCAGGTCCAGCTCTGTCAGGTGTGAAGGGTTTGAAGTAAGAGCTGATATCAGATCAGTACAGCCTCTCTCTGTAATACCGCTCTTACTCAGCCTGCAGACAGAGAACACAGCTGAGACACAGATCTTTAAATACGAACAGAACCATCATAAACATTAAACATTTATAATTAATTACTCTGTCCAGGCTGTACACACAGTGCAGTAGACTCTTTATCATCACTGTGTGATAAATATCCATCAGATTCACAGCAAATCACATCAAATCCAGATGTTTTGGTGCAGCAGTAATGATTACAGCATTAGTTAGATTTAAATGTGTATACTAATATATACATATACATATATATATATATATATATATTCCTTTTAATCATGAGGTTTATCCCGATCAGGACAGTGGTGAATGCGGCCTCTATGGCGTGAACGCTGGACATGAGGAGGGAACACACACGAGATAATTTACCAGGATAAAAAACTGAGAAAACAAAATTACATAACTTTTTTCATTTGTCTGTGAGCAGACTCACCACTGATGTCTCTGTTCTGTGTAAAATAATTAAAGCACATTGTGAGAAGATTTAGTGGAGGTATATCAACATATTGTGGGCCAGGAGTAGCTCAGTGGTTAAGGCATTAGACTACGGTTCGAAAAATGCCAGGATCAAACCCCACAACCACCAAGTTGCAACTGTTGGGCCCTTGAGCAAGGCCCTTAACGATCAGATGTGTAATGAGATAAAAATGTAAGTCGCTCTGGATAAATGCCTAAATGTAAATATTATAGTGACAAGAACACAAGATTTAATAAAATACTGCGCAGATACATCTTCCTCTGTATTGTGTGTTTCTTGATTGTATACCTTTTACATATATTGTATACCTATGTAATAGGAGAGACGAACCAACCTCAGTGTCTCCAGTTTACAGTTTGGACTCTTCAGTACAGCACAAAGCAGCTTCACTCCAGAGTCCTCCAGAGGATTCCTGCTCAGATCCACCTCAGTCAGCTTTGAGGATTCTGAGCTGAGAACTGTGTGTAAAGCCGAGCAGCTTCTCTCTGTCAGGTTACACTCACTGAGTCTGAAAGGAGAAAATGTGAGTGGAGCTTAAACAATTAATGCTCAAAACTGTTTAAGTATATGCAGATCACTGCTGTTTCTCATCTATCTGTACATTAGCTCTATAACACACACTACATCACATAGTATCACCTGATATAAGATGTTGGTATTGAATAGTTTTTTCACATAAATGAGCTCAGTATCAGACTGATGTCCAACACCAGTATCAGTACCAATGCAGTCATATTTAGAATAAATAAGTTACTAAGAGTAGATCGACATTTTGCTGTAAAATCCAATCAGAACATTTCAGTTCCTCTCTGTTGAAAAAAGAAACAGGTTTTACTTACAGAGCTGTTGTGGCTTCCTGTATGACTGGCAGCAGTCTCTTAAAGCATTCATCTGACTTTATGAACTTCTGAAGCTCAAACACTTCCAGATCCTCCTCTGACGTCAGTAACACAAAGACCAGAGCAGACCACTGAGCAGGTGAGAGTTCAGCTTCAGAGAGACGTCCTGAGCTCATGTAGCTTTGGATCTCTTTCACTAGTGAATCATCATTTAACTCGTTCAGACAGTAGAACAGATTAATTAATCTCTCTGGAGATGGATTTTGTTCAAACTTGAACTTGATGTACTCGACTGTGTCTTTTTGGCAGTCAGAGCTGCTTCCTGTGTGTGTCAGCAGACCTCGAATGAGCTTCTGATTAGACTCCACTGAAAGACCCAAAAGGAAACGGAGGAACAGGTCCAAGTGTCCGTTCTCACTCTGTAAGGCCTGGTCCACTGCACTCTTGAGGAACTCAGACATTTCTGACTTATTGAAAAGACCAGACAGATCAGTGCTTTGTTTTATTGTTGTGTTTTTGTCGAGGAAGCAAATAAATGTGTATAAAGCAGCCAAAAACTCCTGAACACTCAGATGCACAAAGCTGAACATCTTCCCCAGGTGGAGTCCAGACTCGGTTCTGAAGATCTGAGTACACACTCCTGAGTACACTGCCACTTCTTTAACATCAATGCCACACTCTCTCAGGTCTTCCTCATAGAACATCAGGTTTCCTTTCTCCAGCTGTTGGAACGCCAGTTTGCCTAAAGCCAGGATACTCTCTCTGGTCTGGGGAAGATCAAGGTCACATTTCTGGTGGTACTTTTGGTCCTTGTGTTTGATCTGAAATACCAGGAAGTGTGTGAACATTTGAGTCAGGGTCTTGGGGATCTCTCCACTCTCTGCTTCACCCAATATTCTCTCTAGAACAGTGGCTGAGATCCAGCAGAAGACTGGAATGTGGCACATGATGTAGAGGCTTCTGGAAGACTTCATGTGTCTGATGATTTTATTGGCCAGGCTCTGATCACTGATCTTCTTCCTGAAGTACTCCTCTTTTTGAGCATCACTGAACCCTCGTACCTCTGTTACCTGGTCTACACACTCAGGAGGAATCTGATTGGCTGCTGCTGGTCGAGTGGTGATCCAGAGGCGAGCAGAGGGAAGCAGGTTCCCCTTGATGAGGTTTGTGAGCAGCACATCCACTGAGACTGACTCTGTCACATCACACAACATCTCATTCTTCTGGAAATTTAGCGGAAGTCGACACTCATCCAGACCATCAAAGATGAACAGAATTTTGTAGACATCACTGTCTATTACTTCCAAGTCCTTAAGTTCAGGGAAAAACTGATGAAGAAGCGAAATCAAACTAAAGTTTTCCTGCTTTATCAAGTTAAGTTCTCTAAAGGGAAGAGGAAACAGGAAGAGGATGTCCTGATTAACTGTCCCTTCAGCCCAGTCCAGAATGAACTTCTGCACAGAGACAGTTTTTCCAATTCCAGCTACTCCTTTAGTCAGCACACTTCTGATGCACTTGTCTTTAAAGAGCTCATTACATTTGATGGGTGTCTCCTCTACTGCTGGTCTCCTGGCAGCTGTCTCAAGCTGCCTCACCTCATGTTCATTATTGACGTCTCCACTCCCTCCCTCTGTGATGTAGAGCTCTGTGTAGATCTGATTCAGAACTGTTGATGTCCCATGCTGTGAGACTCCTTCATTAATTCTTTTACATTTATCTAGAAGTTTGGATTTGAGCTTCCGCTGATACACAGAGGCCAGCTCTAACAAACAGGAGAAATATGATGTCATTATTTTCATGTATGTATAATACATGAATACATAAAATCAATACTGATCAAGAATAGGATTAAAATCAACAGACATTTTAAGAATGATGTGTGATGTGTTATGATATGTAGTGAAATGTTTACACGATTTTTTGTGACTTAAAGAGAAAATAAGAGAGGCAAATGCCAGTAAAAAAAGAATGTAAAATATAAAATCTACAATATTTAGTAATTTTGTTACAATAAAATAAAGTAGAAAGTAGAAATATGTAAAAATGTAAAAAGTATGAAGTGTATAAATAAACTGTATAAAGTAGATGTAATGTGTAATGTGTGCAGTGTGAAACAGCAGCAGTGTGTGTGGTCATGGAGTGTGAAATGAAATGATGAGCAGCACTGGTATTGTCCATCTTTAAAGTTCAATAGTGGTCCTCATTTATATGTGAACAGAACGAGAAATGTGCAACATATATGTTCTGTGTGCTGCAGTTCTGTGTAACTGTTCAAATGTTCAGTCTGGATGGTTTTTGTTGAGCTCCAACACATGTGTGAAGGAAACATAGCAAGTCCAATCAGTTGAGTCCTATGTGGAGTTCTGGTTGAGAGCCTGTATAGCCTGCGTGAAGAAGCTCCTCCTCAGTATTTCTAGGATTATCTCTACTACTAATTCATTTGTTTACAAAAAAATCTTATTAATGTGAATAAAACTGGATCAGTATGATTATATAGACCAGAAGACCAGTCTGTCTCCTTTATAGTATTTATAGAATATTTTAATAATCTAAAACTCTTACTGATCTGCAGTTTGTGAGCGAGGTATTTCTGCTTCATGTTCTTTAGAAGGTGTAGTGTGATCTTCAGCACACCCTCTCTAACACAGTCCAGATCCTCCTCCTCCTCCTCCTCAGAGCATGCTGGGTAATCAGCACTAAGTAGGTTCTTAAATCTGTTCAACTTGTTTTTCAATAATGTGATAAATTTGTGCTCCAGCTCCTGATGAAAAACATAATGAAATAAAATTGAAAAAAGAATGTTACATATTGTGATAACATGTGATTTTACTGTGCTGCTGAATTCTAGATTCCGATTGGTCAGAGGGTGTTGATGAACAGCATCTCTGACAGTAGTGCAGCTACAAATCAAAGCTTTATATTAATGCTGTGTTTCTAATACGTCATTGTTTCTATAGTAACGGCTCATTCACAGAGACCTGTATGGTGGATTTACTACATAAACACTAAACAGTGTTCAGGCTGATGATTGATATTGTGAAGTTTCTTTAAGTACAGGTTTATTTAGCATGTATGGAAGGAGCCTCAGCATTAATGCTTTGTAACCGTCAAAGTTAAAGCTGTGACTATTTTATTCTCCACATGGGAAAGACTTTATGACAGAGGAGTTTACACTTTGAGGTAGAAACGATGAATTACAGCAGATAATATTTTGGACAACTGCACATGATGTTAATCTACTTTTTTAATTATAAAAATAGCCCATAGCTAAATTATCTAGAAAAGTAATAATTCCTTATGTAATATTTGACTGTTTACACTCTTACACACACAACACACACAGACACACACAGACACACACACACACCTTGAATATGGACTCCAGTGAATTTCTGCTGATGATTTTCGAGCTCTGTTTTGTGATTCTGTGGATAAACAAACACTGTAAACTTTACATTTATAGCACCACACACTCACGACACAAATTCACTCAGTTGTATTTCTTAATGTTCCTGTCAGATTTCTGTGCTGTTTCTTTATGATGCTGTACATTAACGCTTTAGATCAGTTGTCTATTTTAATAGGAACATCTGAACGACACATCTTTGCAGTTATCTAATCGGCCGATCATGTTCCAGCAGTACAGTTCATAAAATCATGTAAACACAGGTCAGAAGCTTCGGATAAAGCTCACACTGAACATCAGAACGAAGGATATTTGTGATCTCTGTAACTATAACTGTGACATGGTTGTTGGTACCAGAATGACCTATAAAAGTATTTCAGAAACTTATGATCTGGACTTCCGGTTAGCAGCCACATGGAGTAGACGTGTAAGTTAGGTGCTCCGACAATTTTACATTCCTTCACTCCCTTATTCGTTTCTAAATGCTAAACTAAATCTTTAGGATACAATAACTTTGTACTCTTCCCCACGGTTACATACTTTTCACATTTAAAATGGCTACAAGGAGTGTTAAGGCCGGGAAAAAGGACGACACTGTGACCCCTCTAACAGTCGAGGCCATCTCTGCGCTGTTAGATAAACAACGTGAAGCGTTAGTGGCTGAATTTAAATCTTCGTTAAGTTTACTGGAAAGTAAACTGGACCAAATCCAAACCCAAGTAGAGGACCATGGACAGCGCTTACCTTCGTTAGAACTCGCTACAGATGACCTGAGCCAGCGTGTGAGCGAGTTAGAGAACATCTGCTCCGGACTTCGGGAAAACAACACTAAGTTAACGGCCAAAGTCGTAGACCTAGAAGGCCGGAGCAGGAGACAGAACCTGCGTGTCCTGGGTCTTCCGGAGGGTACTGAGAGTGGACTCCCTACCGAGTTTTTCTCGAAGTTTCTGTGCGAGGTGTTTGGAAGTGAAACGCTCCCTTCCCCGCCTGAGATTGACAGAGCCCACCGCATACCTGCATCCAAACCCGCTTCAGGTCAGAGACCTCGGCCGGTCATTCTCCGTGTGCACCGGTACCAGGTTAAAGACCTTCTGGTTCGGGAGGCTCGGCGGAGAGGGAAGCTGGAATACCGCGGTCAGCAGGTTCGTATCGTGGAAGATTACGCTCCCGAAGTTTTAAGCCAGCGAGCCGAGTATAGAGACGTTATGTCTGAGTTATACAACCGTGGACTCCGGCCTTCTCTCCTGTATCCAGCACGGCTCCGGATAACTCTCTCTACCGGACAGAAGAAGTGGCTTCGCTCGGTAGAAGAGGCGCAGAAACACATAGACAGTCTGCCGAAAACTACCTAGTGCATTATAGTTTTATTTCTTTTTAATACTACAATTCTCAGGAAAGTACCCTTTTTAACTTTAAATCCAGCCATTTTTACGTTATTTCCTGGTAAGAGTATTGTGTTAAACACGTGTAGTTGTTGTTGGTTTTCTATTATTATTTTCTCTATTTCTAGTCACGTGTAATTTACATGTCTGTTTATTTATTTATTTTTTTAGTGTTACAATGTGACGTGGGGGGCGGGGGGTTGTTTTGTGTTTTTCTCTTATTGAGAGATTTCATTATTGGAGTGGGGAAATGTTTTATTTATATATTTAATTCTTAGTTTTTGTAAACTGTGTCGGAGCAGAAGATGGTGTGGTTAGCGGCAGGAAGAGTGGTTAGGTGGAAAATGGAAGGATGGAAGAGCTTGCTGCTTTGTTTCCTAGCAGCTATCTTTGTTTGTTTGGGGGTAGTGGGGTGTGTGGGGGAGGGGTGTGTGGGGCAGGGGTGGGGGTTCTCCAAAGCCAGTATTGTGTTAGTTCAGTATACACGGTGTATCTTTGATAGGTTGCTCTGTGTTTTACACTTCTGTTTTAGGACTGACGCTGGGCATTTCATTATTATTTATGTTTATCTACCTGCATCTCCTCTCAGGGAGAATGAATAGTTCTTTAAACTTTGTGAGCTGGAATGTTAAGGGTTTAAACCATCCGGTCAAAAGAAGGAAGGTGCTCTCACACCTTAAACAACTTAACACTGCCATCGCATTTTTACAAGAAACTCACATTCGCAGTTCCGATAATTCTCGTCTTATGTCGCGTTGGGGAGGGCAGCACTACCACTCGACCTTTCAGGCCAAAGCTAGGGGTGTCTCAATTCTCATTAATCCAAACATTTCTTTTGAGCAGCATAATATTATTGCAGATATACATGGTCGTTATATCATTGTTTCAGGGAAGTTATTTAATACTAATGTAGTGTTGGCTAATTTATATGCCCCTAATTACGATGACGTTTCCTTCTTTGAACATTTCTTCTCTGTTCTACCAGATCTGAGCTCATACTCTCTCATATTAGGGGGAGATTTTAACTGCTGTTTAGATCCATCACTTGACAGGTCATCTCCCAATCCTATACCTCTGAGTAAATCCGCCATGCTACTTCAGTCCTATCTTTGCAGTTTTGGTATCTCTGACATATGGCGCTTCCTTAATCCAAAAAAGAGAGAATACTCCTTTTTCTCACATGTTCACCATACTTTCTCCAGAATTGATTATTTCTTTTTGGATAATCAACTGATCCCCATGGTTAGCTCCTGCGCTTATCAGAGCATTGTGATATCGGATCATGCACCAGTTGTTATGTCTATAAAGCTCCCCAATCTTCCTCAAATTAATAAACATTGGCGCTTTAATTCTTCATTATTGATAGAGAATGATTTTAAAAAATTTATGGAAGACCAGATAGTTTTTTTCTTGAACACAAATGAAACACCTGAAGTGTCATGTTTAACTGTTTGGGATGCTCTAAAAGCCTACCTCAGGGGACAGATAATTTCGTATACTGCAAATATGAAAAGGAAGGCATATAAAGAACGAAAAGATTTGACCAACCAAATTAAAGAAATCGATCAGCAGTATGCTCTATTTAAAAACCCTGATCTGTATAAAAAACGCATAGAATTGCAAACTAATTTTGAACTCATCTCGACGCATGTAATCGAATGCCAATTATTAAAGAGTAGGAGCCAATTTTACATTCATGGTGATAAATCTGGGAAACTTTTAGCTAATCAGTTAAGAGGTTTTAGAGCACAACAACACATTACAAAAATTCAGATGGAGGATGGTACCATTACTACCGACCATTCTAAAATTAATGATGCATTCAAGAATTTTTATTCTCGATTATATACTTCTGAGTTTCCAAAGGACTGTAATTCACTTGAGAATTTCTTGAATCAACTAGATATCCCAACACTGTCCCCTGATTTTAGATTAAGATTAGAAGAGCCCATATCACAAGAGGAGATTAGTTCCGCTATCTCATCATTGCAATCTGGTAAGTCCCCGGGTCCTGATGGCTTCCCTGTAGAGTTTTTTAAATCTTTCTCCTCATACCTTGCACCACAACTAGCTTTGGTTCTTTCTGAATCTTTTAAGCAAGGTAAGATGCCTGCGTCATTTAATGAGGCTCGCATCACTCTTATAGCAAAGAGAGATAAAGACCCAACAGAGTGCTCTTCATATAGACCAATCTCTCTTCTCAACGTGGATGTTAAAATCCTTGCTAAAGTCTTGGCTCGAAGATTAGAGATTGTTTTACCCTCTATTATATCTGAGGACCAGACCGGTTTCGTCAAAAATCGCTTTTCTTACTCTAACATTCGACGTCTTATGGATGTCCTGTACACACCATCAGAGGGGATCCCTGAGTGTGTCCTTTCTTTAGATGCTGAAAAGGCTTTTGATCGTGTGGAATGGGAGTATTTATTTAGGGCTTTAGAAAAATTTAATTTTGGTCCAAGTTTTATTACTTGGGTTAAATTATTATATTCAAACCCTACTGCCTCAGTTCTGACAAATGCTCAGCAGTCCCAACCATTCAGCCTTCAGCGGGGAACTCGTCAGGGGTGTCCTCTTAGCCCATTGCTCTTTAACCTTGCCATTGAGCCACTAGCAATTGCATTCCGCAGTTGTAGGGATATATCTGGGATTTGGAGGCAGGGAGAAGAACATAAAGTTTCCCTTTATGCAGATGATCTTCTACTTTTTATATCAAATCCAATCTCCTCCCTTCCACCTGTGCTGTCATTGCTTAGTGAATTTAGCTACTTTTCAGGGTATAAATTGAATTTGCGCAAAAGTGAACTTTTTCTGCTTAATAATACAGCAGTAACAACTGGTATGTACAATTTTCCATTCAAGATAGTGAAAAATCAGTTTACCTATCTCGGTATTACAATCACAAGGAAACATAAACACCTTTTTAAAGAAAATTTTACTAGGTTGTTAACCCAAACTAAAAAGGACTTGGAAAAATGGTCACCACTGTCCATGTCCCTGGTGGGCCGCATTAATGCCATTAAAATGAGTATTCTTCCTAAATTTTTATATCTCTTTCAGTCTGTACCTGTTTTCATTCCCAAATCTTACTTTGGTGCTTTAGACTCAATTATATCCTCTTACCTTTGGAAAGGTAAACATCCACGATTAAATAAGTCCCTACTTCAAAGATCTAAAAGAGACGGTGGCATGGCTTTGCCTAATTTTCGTTTTTACTACTGGGCAGCAAACATTCGATCTGTCATCTTTTGGGCATATTTTTATAATCAACCTAATCGGCCTGCCTGGGTGGAAATGGAGATAAAGTCTGTAAAAAATCTCTCTGTATCTGCACTCCTTGGATCTGCACTACCCATCTCCTCAATTAAATCAATCAACAATTCAGTTATTAGGCATACCTTGAGAGTATGGGTTTAGTTCAGAAAGCACAGCGGTCTTCTGGGCTTCTCTTTGTCCAGTCCTATTGTCTCTAACCATCTCTTCCAACCCTCCTTACATGACTCAGTGTTTCAGGAATGGTACAACAAGGGTATCAAGCTTTGCAAAGATCTGTTTGTTGACCATAAGTTTGCATCGTTTGAGCAGCTTTCTGAAAGGTTTAACCTACCCAATTCAAACTTTTTCAGATACCTGCAAGTAAGACACTTCATTCGCTCTTTAATACCGAACTTCCCTGAAGCTCCTGCTGCAAATATTATAGATAATCTCCTATGTTTGTCCCCGCTGCGTAAAGGCCTAATATCCACTATTTATGGTGGATTGATGGGTTTGAGTTACACCCCTTTAAGTAAAATTAAAACTGCTTGGGAGAAAGATTTAAATCTCTCGTTGTCAGATGATACTTGGAATTCAATTCTTAAACTTGTCAATTCAACTTCCTTATGTGCTCGCCACTCTTTATTACAGTTTAAGGTTGTACACAGGGCTCATTTCTCCAAACTTAAACTTTCCCGTTTTTACCCAGACATTGATCCTTGTTGTGAGAAATGTAAAAGTGGAGAGGCGTCTCTTATTCATATGTACTGGACATGCCCGAATTTGGAAAAATTCTGGAGGGATGTTTTTAAAACCTTGTCGTACATATTGAAATGTAACCTTGAACCAGATCCTCTGATCGCTCTCTTTGGTGTCACTGGAGAGGAAGACAAGCGTTTAACTCCAGCTAAACAGCGTTTGTTATCTTTTGCGACACTCCTGGCCAGGCGTTCTCTTTTATTCAAATGGTAGGATGCCACTTCACCCACTCACGCCCAGTGGCTCAGAGATATTATGTCTTGTCTGTCCCTGGAGAAGATCCACTACTCAATCCATTATCCAGACTTAAAATTCCAACAGGTGTGGGGGCCCTTCCTTCGCTTTTTTCATATACATCTATAGTTTGATTCCTTTTCTATTTAATCGTTTGTTTGTTTGTTCTCTTTTCTCTTTTTGTTGTTGTACACAAAACTAAAAGACTTCCAGCTCCAGGTTCTTTTTTCTTTTTTTAGTTTCTCTCCTTTGTTGTGCCTGGCGTCTAGCCTTTCCTTGTACTTGTAAAGCTGGCTTGGAGCTAGGGAGGGGTGGGGTGGGTGTTATAGGGATTTATAAGGAGGTTTTTAACATTACATGTCTACCCTGTAATATCCCTGTTATAAAATCAATAAAAATATTGTTGAAAGAAACTTATGATCTCGTGGGATTTTCACACACAACAGTCTTTACAGTAGATACAGAATGATCCAAAAACATAAAACATTGAGCTCTCCAGAATAAATAATGTGTAAGGCAGTGGAGACTGTGATGTTTGTTTAGAAATAATAATTATGGCAGACAGCCCTTGGTTTTAAGTGAGAAAACTAATATAAGGAACAGGCTACAGTACATTTAATCATTCATGTTCAATTCAGTTGTGAAGCTGTTAAATAAAGCTAAGGTCAAAAAACTTTTCAGTTATGACAAGTTTGTCATATTTTTTTTCAAGGTCTTAAAATTGTGATGAAAACAAAACAAAACAAAAAACAATTAACATTGAATTAGGATACTTATAAAATTGTAATAATTACAGAATTGCAATATTAATTGAATCGACACTTAAGTATTGTGATAACATTGTAGCGGGTGATGTCTGGTGATTTCCAGGCCTACTGACGATGTCCCTGTACATAAAGCCATCTCCATGAACACATGTTGTGTTAAGAGTGTGTTGGAGTGAAAGAACTCAGGTGTTCTGCACAGAGCCCTGACTGAACTCAACCCAAGTATGAGGAAGTCCAACCTGGACATTCTTGAAGATGATTGACAGCTGAAGGATTAAGAAACTGATTCACTACACAGTATTATAACAGACAAACTAAATCACTGCTGCTAATCATGATGATGATGATATTTTAAATTTAATATAAAATTGAACTTTCAAGAATCCATTTTATTTTACATTAGACAATCAATGAACAAATTTACATAAAATTTTCAATCAATGAAAAAACTACCTTTCATGAGTGACTGTTCCCTCTTTAAAGTTCAGTGGGTGTGGCATTGACTGGTCACTCTTAAAGGACACACAGCTGGATCCAGGAGACCTTGGCCTTATCTCAGTTCCACTAAAGAGTAAAGAGAAATGTCTTAGCATGTTTATCTTCTAAAGTCTCTAAATTTAACATACATTCTGCATCTGATGTTTATGTAAATCATGGTAACTGGTCCTGGTTCTGGTCACACAGAATTTCTTAACAGGTTTTTTTTTTCTCTAAATTGCTAATCTAATCTACACTTTATAGTGAAACACATAGTCAACAGAAATGACTGTTTTTTTTTAAGTTAACCCCAAAGTGAAGGTTGTAAATTGGCGATTCGGTAAACAAAGCAGACAGTTTTACAGCTTCACCCCGAGCTGGGGGGAGAACCTATCACACCTGGACACTCTCTTGACCTCTGAAAGACATGCCTTTCAATGAACAAAGGCATACGGCATGGACACTATTTCAAATTTCAAATTCAAATTTTATTTTTCACATACACAATCATACAGAGTACAATATGCAGTGAAATGATTTTGTGCGACCACAGAGTCGCGACGGCAGCCGCCTAAACAGCGCCATCAATTTTAAACATCTTTACAGTGTGCCAGTATTTTAAACATCTTTATAGTGTGCCAGTGGGGCAAAACGTATTCACATATATTTACTCAGTATCTTTCATTACCATGTATATGTTTGATTATTCTGCATAACTTTAAAGGTGTAATGAGAATTTAGAAGAGTGTGTTGGAGTGGAAGAACTCAGGTGTTCTGCACAAAGCCCTGACTGAACTCAACCCAAGTATGAGGAAGTCTAACCTGGACATTCTTGAAGATAATTGACAGCTGAACAATTAAGTAAACTGATTCATTAAACTTTATAGTTAAAAAGCAGTTAATCTGTTTATAACTGATTAACAAGTATTATAACAAACAAACAAAATCACTGCTCCTAATCATGATGATGATATTTTAAATTTAATATAAAATTGAGCTTTAAAGAATCATTTTATTTTACATTAGACAATCAATGAACAATATTACATTTTTTTTCAATCAATGAAAAAACTACCTTTCATGAGTGACTGTTCCCCCTTTAAAGTTCAGTGGTTGTGGCATTGACTGGTCACTCTTAAAGGACACACAGCTGGATAGAAGAGACCTTAGCCTTTCCTCAGTTCCACTATAGGGTAAAGAGAAATGTCTTAGCATGTTTATCTCATAAAGTCTCTAAATTTAACACACATTCAGCATCTGATGTTTATGTAAATCATGGTAACTGGTCCGGTTCTGGTCACACAGAATTTCTTACCAGCTGTTTTTTTTTTCTTTTTTTCCTAAATTGCTAATCTAAACTACTTACCTTTTCATCTCTCCCAGCTCCTCTTTTAGACTCTTTTCAGACGTCATTTTCTCACACTCCGCTGACATTATTTTAGAAAGTCAAACTTCTTCTAGCATAAATTTAGGTTAATCCTGGTGAGTAAAAAAATCAGAGATTAGG